>NW_025779967.1:0-48290 GCF_021130785.1 Homalodisca vitripennis
ACATGGCTGAATTTAATGACAATGCTTTTACACCTTTCATCAAGGTAGACAATATTTCAAGGTGCACATCCACATGAGACAGCGACATTTATTGTTCATAAGGATCTTTCCTCTCTGGTTAAGGGAACACGGAATATTTTTCCCTAATCTATATTTTTATTGAACTATATTCTCTAGTTCTTCTTTTTAAATTATATACATTATATTAGCCTATGTATATACATAAGTTATATAGGCTTGAACGAATAGGTTTTACGTTTATTACGAAACTTTCTTCGTTGTAGTTCTACTCATAATAACCCTGCGTGTTATTTGATACCATGTGTCATTCATTCTCTCTACAGCTGGCATTATTTGTATAATTGAGATAAAATTATAAATTATCAGCTTATCAGCTAGAAAAAACATTATAAGGAAAATACTGACTAATTGGCAAAGCATATTATAAACTGCAATTACGAGAGAGTTGAGTATATTAAATAGTCCAAACAGTATTTTGAGTTTTAATGCATATTCGTCCATGAGATAAATTTGTAGTTGCACTTAAAGCTTAAGTGTTAGACCACTTTATAATAAAGTACATGTACGTGTACAATGGCTATGAATATATACTTTTGACAGATGTACTTGGTCGTGGCAACAAGGTAAATTCTACATCGGCGTTTGAAATACAATTTCACTCGAACCAGAAGTACTCATACACGGGCAAAGCTTATGAAAAGTGTGCGAAGACGCGGGAAACAGCTAGTTAAAAATAAAAAGTAGGGTTAAGGAGATAATTGCTATTAGGTAGAGCGTATTTCATATACACACTACTGTGTGAGAAAGAAACAATTGTTTGCTTTAACGATATCAAATCAGAGACTATCTGTTAGTTGAACATCAGATTGTATTTGTATTAATGACAATGCTGGTTTTACACTGATTACATTAATAAATTATTGCTTCACTTTGATGTTGTATTAAAGAATCATAGCATATAGTAATATCGTTTCTAATGTGTTGAGAAACAGTTAGATTTCATGTATCGTTCAAAATATCAAATTGAGAATTTATAACAGTTTTTAGAAGGAAACGTACACATGTCAGTAGTTATTCGTGATGTTGCGTATATTAGTTTAAATGTTACTAGAGTACTTTAAAATAGTAAAAACTTTTAACCTTGAAATCTTAATTATTACAATAATATTGTCTAATATTATTCATTGTATTAGGAGAGAGATCCAGGGTCGATACCGGGCGAAACAAACATGTTTTGTGATACAATCTTTATTGAAATTTTACCACCCATCCGTCTTAATTGTCTAATGGTTAAAATGGCTAACTGCATGGGTTTAGTTTTTAACGCATTTCCCATTAAAACTACACAAAATGAATTTTTAGTTATTACTTTATACTCTTTAAAAGTACAGAATGTTTCCCATAAATGGAGGTTCTCATGTTTGAAAATGCTAAACATTTAATATAAAAGCACACTTTATTTTGCTCATAATATTAAAAGTATTTGTAATCCTAAACAAATTGGGAAAAAACAAATATATTTATAAAATAGATGTCTACTAATTTCTTAAATATTGGTATTGGTGGGTTCAACTTTTGTAATGAAATGAAATAATCTCTTAGTCTGGTGAGGATGTTCCCGTTAGGTGGTAAAGAGAGAAAAATAAGACAAAGAAAAGGGAGTCCAACTTTTTTGAGTCTAAAGCACTATTACACTTCACATCACGATCTATTACATTAAACTATGGTTTTATAACATATAACAATGCCCATAAGAAAAGAAGTAGTAGGGACTTCCACCATAATATTAAATAGCATAAACAAACATTTAAATTTCTCTTTGTCACTAACCATTGCAAAACTGTAAGATTATTGGAGTGCTGAATGGAATATTCCATTATCTCTTTACAAGTAGTTGGGTAGTTCAAAGGCTGTAATCACTACGTTACTAAATATTTGTTTGAGCAATCACTCAGTATTGAGAAGGCAACCATCTAGAAACTTATGTATATTTTAAATCCTAACTATCCTAGGAATAATATCTTAAACGAGAAAAAAACATTTTTCTAATCAGAACTTTCCCAAACACTGACTAGTTCCCAGGGAAAAACAAACAATGTCTCCAAGGCCACCATTGATACAGCAGGGACAGAGTGTGGTTGATGGGTGTGGTCAACAAAACTTACACCTGTCCTCTTTCATCAAGCTACACAAGTTTTTACTAGTTCTTGGTTCTCGGCCACTCTATCTAATACTTCACTTACTGCTTATTTACTCTTATACTCTGATATGTATCTGCTAAATACGGATTTAACTGGCATACATTCTTATTATTTCAAGAACTTATTTCAAAGGTTATTAAAAATATTTTCACCGCAAGCTGAATTGAGGAATAAACGGTGAATGGAAGAACTAGACCTTATTAAGGTTAAAGTGCATTATTAAAATAAACTAGATATGCAGTTATGCAGTTATCATACAGAATATGATAAAACGTGTATGTATCCTCAAGAGAATATTTAAGATATAATCATTATAATAAGTTAAATATACAGTGTATTCTTTGCTCATGTTGTTTACCCGATTATTATTTTCCTATTACTTCAATAATGATTGTTATTTAGGATTTTTACAAAACTGTTTGACAAGGCGTTTATTAATTCCTGTTTCAAGAATTATTTTTAGTGGTATGTGTTGAGGTATGGTATTTTATATTTGTTCCTATGGCTCGAAAATATTGATTTACTTTGTTGAAAACATCCTTTGTAATTACTAATTTTGTGTCATTTACTACATTATTTCATACTCAACACTGAGTTAGATATCAACGAGTAAATTTGCTCAGAATATTGGTTGGCAAAGCACCAATCAACACTTATTGGTACCGCATTGTTTACGTTTGTCGAGTCTGTGCTTTATTTAGGTTCATTAAAATTTAACCTCAGTACTCATGGTAGTAGCATCTAAATAATTTGACGCAGATCGCTAAATTTACAAAACCCACACGTAGAAGAAATTTATAAATTTATTGATGGAAGCTATCGGACGAGCGTTTAAACGAAGCCTAACACTTGACGGGTTTTAAAACAATGACATTTCACTGGTGTGTACAATATATATCGAAAATGAACTAATATTGAGATTGCAAGATTGCATATAACTTCATTTCTACATTGGAAACAACTGAATTCGATAGTGATCTATGAAACTCCATGGGATCTGGCTGACACTTTTACATTGGTCTTAGTGGTAAGTATGATGGCAATAAGGAAATGGTAGGATAAATAAATGTGTAAACAAACTGAACAGAACCATAAATGGAATATATGTGACGTTGCTTAACTACTTACGAGAAATAGTAAAATTCATATTGCAAACTTTGTATCGAAACCAATAAAAGTTTTAACTTTTAAAATACAGCCTAAAATTATTTGTCTTAAAATAATAATATGCCTTAAAATGGTTCCGAACGATTTAGCCTTAAACCCATAGATTAATTAATATTAATGCTTTGAAAACAAATATTACATATAATTAAAAAGCGATTTACAAAAATTGAGTAAACCCGTATGATTTATCATTAAACATTTTAAGTTTTGAGTTTATAGAACCTTATCAGTGTAATATTTATTATATTAAGCCTATGCATTGTTAAACATACCAAATAGAGAAGATAAATATAATTTAAATATAACAAAATGTTGCTATACTAATGTACAGGTACATAATTGGATGTGTGCCATTAAAGCATATTTCTAACTATGCACTTTTATGCATGTTGGATCTACACGTACATGTGAAGTACACGTTATTCCAAAAACAACGAGGAATAAAAAATTTGAAAAAATGTTTCCACCATTCATATCTTTACCATTGTACAAGGTAAAAAGTAACCGTGTTTTCATGTTACTCTCTGTAAAACAGTATTATTTTTACTCGTCTCCCATACGTATCATCAGTAAAACCATGATAAGTATGGTGGATTAAGGTTGTAAAATGAGTTAGTTGATATTTACTAAATAAATAATGAGACATTTTAATCAAATTAAATGTGTGAAGACGTTAGTGATATCTGAAAGTCCTTATCGGTGTAGTAAGGCAAATTTTACATCTTTTCCTAGTATATTGTATTAAGAATACAACATATTCAATAGACCAATGGAAATGTAAGTCCCAGTTAAATGTGATAACTCGCAATTTTCTACGAACAATGGAATTTCAGTCTCAATAAGTGTGTGAGAAGTCGTCAATGATATCTCAAAAATCTTAATTATAATATCTTTATAATGTTTAAATGGAAATTTAAACTCATCAGTTATGAGAAGTCATGATTTATATCTCAAAAACCATTACTGTATTGAAAGACAAATTTCCATTGGTTGGTTTGTAAGAATATGTTAGGCCTGTACTAAAATACCGAAAATATCTTTATGAGAAATGTACAACTTTCGTTTATAACAACAAACATACATTTTTCTCGGCTGTTTCATTGCCAGTGACTAGAACTAAGATTTATCGATCTGTACATTTTTATGTGGATAAGCTATGATGTTACGTAACAAAATGGAAACGCAAAACCGTGTGCTGAATATTAAATATAAATATAATATAGATATAATTAAATTGGATAAATAAATTATTCCTTTATACTGGTAGTATATAACAATAGAAACCTGGTAAAAATGGTATAAAGCTACCGTTAATGCAATGTTAATTAGTAATTAGAACCCCCACAAAGTCAGAGCGAGCGTGTTTCAGTTCATAGATCAATGTAACACGAGGCTGACAGGTTTGTTGTCCTGAGTTATGACTACCTGAAACTTGCTTGTTAGTAACTCTTGGTAAGTCAACCTGGCATTGCCGTCTAAAATACGTTTTGATATATAATAATAAATGTTGTAAAGATTATGCAAGATATATTTGTAACTAAAAATCGTATATAAAGGAAAAAGAATGTTTGATAAATTTATAGCTTTGAATAAATTATAAGATATTGATCAAATAAGCTCAGAGCTTAAAATACTGCTTACGTTAAACGGAACATTAAAAGGTTAAACACTCTTAAGTTTTAAATATAGTATTTAAAAATTTGTTTTTTAGGTAATGAAATTAACCTGAATATTATATGAGAAGTATAATATTATACTATTATCGATAGTACTAACATATTAAAATTAATACTTCATATTATAATCAATAGTTTGTTGAAAAAAGATATTAATATAACAACTGTCCGTTTATGTTGTAACATGTAAACATTTAACCTCAAATAAAACTTCAATAACAACAATAAAAACCACGGTTGTAAATAAGATGTAATATTTTAAGTAATAAACAAATGTTACTAGATTTATATTTTTTCTTACATAATTCTCACAAGATTTAATTTTTTTAAATAAAAATGCGTACTTTTAAAGGTGAAAAACTTGCAAATTTTTGGAGGTAGCTTTGATGTATAGTTCTTATTAATGTTTTTTTTCTAACGAGTATATTCTTCATCACATCTGGTGCAGACAGATTCCTAAATATACCATCCACAGGGTTCATAAAAATGGCTCGTCGTGACTTATCCTACGGTGTTTTGCATACCTGCAATCTGCCACAATAAGCAACACATACATACAAACATGAGCCTTATACAGAGTGTCCATTAATCACTCTATCAAAACTTCAACCATTTTTTTGTCAGGTCAAAATAAGTAATGAAATAAAAAATATCTTTATTTACAGAGGCGAAGTTAACGACTTAAAAGTCCTCTCATATTATATCAATCAAATTTTAAAATGGCGGTAACACCAAATTTTCAAACTTTAATAACTCAAAAACCTGGGGATTATATGGAAATCTTATAAGAATATTAAAATATGTATTTAATTTTAGCTGAACATCTTTATGCCAAATGTGTTTCACTACGACACATAATAACCGAACAGTAAAGGTTTTTCTACGCAATGGTTAATAATGTGATTATATCATATTATATTATGCACAAAATGAGCAAGAAAAAGGACTATATCTGGTGTATCTCTATATCAGTAAAAAATTCAAGAATTTAATTCATTACATATATTATAGAAAAGAAGATTGTACAAATCCATACTCAATCCTAAGGATTGTTTTTTAAGAGCTTAAATAATAGTTTAATATCTGAAGCGGCTTAATTCCTTGTGAAACATGAATGTGGCAATTTTCCCTTAACTACCCTTTTCCTTTCTCTGTGTTAAAACGTACTTGGGTGTATAAGCTAGTCAAAAGACCCTTCAAACAACCAACCTTTAACTGATGTTGTAGGTTTCCGAATGCACGATGTGCAAAGTACAATAAAGTAATCTCAAATCAAGGTTGAAGTCTAAATCATAAATGTTTTTATATATATATATATATATATATATATATATATATATATATTTAAAAAAAGGATATATAACTACTAAATCTTATAACACGCAATACTTAAGTTCCGAAACAAAACCATTATCAGAATGATACTCTTACAAAACACGAGTAATTAAGAATAAAATATAAGAGTAATATATATTAAGAACTAGTATATGTAATATAACTAGGTTTGCTTGTTTACGATGTTACGTATTGATAGAACCAATTCATCTTGTCAGCTCAAACGAGCTAACATGATTGGGATTGCAGTTCTGGAGCATTTCACAATAAACTATAACGATTTTCAATTTCTTTTTCCAGAATTTCAATTATTAATTTGAACCCTGTATAGTTACCAGTCTTGCTTCTTGTGAAATCGAAAGATGAATTAAATTTAAAAAATATATCAATTGTCATTGGTAATAGTTTTATTGGATTTTGTTGATTATAACAGGGATGCAAAGGTTTAGAATGAAATTATTTTGAATATCTTTATATTTTTATATACTTTTTGACATACACAATATATATATATATATATATATATATAGAACTAACACGTCAGCTAACAATAATTATATTTCGGATTCATCACACAGGGAAGTTTCTAAATTTCTCTGATGGCATCCTTTGGTCATACTGCTTTGTTTATTAGCAACGTAAAGAATCGTCCAGAAATCAGAAAACCTGCAGAAAAACTAATTACATTGGAGCTGGAATATCTGCTTTCCGAGTATCAGTTCCCGAAACAATTCACCTCATCGAATTTCAGTTAAAAAGGATTTAAATCCTTAAATGCGAAACTAATCTTCAGATTAACATAATAGTGAATTTACTGGTATTATATTCTCAATACATAAACCAGAGGTTAAATTTTACCATCTAGGTGAAGGAATAGTCGTGTGTATCTATTAAATTTCTTTAATAATACGTATGGAAGAATTCGAAAAAAAAGTATCCTAGTCTTAACCTAATTCAAAACGATGATGTGATGTGATAATGGACGCTTTCGTTGTCCTTACTCTTGATTTGATTTTGCATCAGTATAAATAAATACAAATTATGGAAATCAGCCTAGATAGGTACAATAGCTTGTGCGTAGAATAGAGCGTTATAAACAGCCAACTTTAGTAATAAACCTTGATTTCATTTCAAAAACAGAATTAATGAGTAAAACCCATTTTATAAATTTTGCATGAAAACTAAATTGAAATGAACGTTTAAGACAAATTATTAAAGGGATAATCAGAAGGCCTGATGAGTGAATGGGTGATTGTTTGAGAAGGAGGGAGAAAACCGGTAAAAAGGGATAGAATTTCATTCTTTGCACATCTACGTGCATTATTAGGGTTTCTATTTCCTTAATTCTAATTTTTTACAGACAATTTTTTAATTTATTGCTTAATTGTTGAAATGGTATTACATTCAAATAATTTAAGATTGTTTAAGTTTATACAAGTGTTTCTGAATAGTACATATTATATAAAAATGTAATTGTGTCTGTCTGTCTGCGACTGTCTGTCATGTATGGTTTTATTTTACATGAGCACAAACCATGTTTAATTAATTTAAACCAAATATTTACAATGTCTTACATTTATAGTCTTGAATGCATAGAGTAAGGTCGATAGTTACAAACTTCTTAATTCAACCCTTTCCGCAAAAGAACATATCCAGATAAGGAGATTAAAAAGTATTAGTAAAAATATACTTGTAAACCGTACATGAAATTTGAGTAAATATCTAATTTAGTGCACTTGATCAGTTCTAAAAAGTATATGTAAAAAGAAACATGAACTTTTATAATAAATTTAAAGACAGTTATAAAACTAATGTTTGCATTTTGAGCGAAGTAGGCTTCTCAGGCCTATGTATATTGGCCTATGTGTATGTAAAAGTGTTTAATGAATAATTACTGCACCAGAAGATCTTAGAGGGAGTCCAAATTTTCAACTTTGGTTTAAGATCATAAAAATGAAGAATAATTTCAATTTGATTAATTTATATTAAAAAGACCAAATCTACTTGTATTAAGTATTAGGTATTTAAATACAAAACTTCAAGTTTATAGTTAATTTCATTCTTTAAGCCTTATAAGTGACATGTACCATCATCAAACTTTAATCAGGTCAGTTTGTTCTCGAGATATCGTGCGGACATGCACACACACACACACACACACACACACACACACACACACACACACACACACATATATATATATATATAAGTAGATATGAATATGGCGGTTCTAGCTCACTTTTGGGACAGACAGAAATTCCATACAAAATACTGTTTAAAGGACAATAAACGAATCTGTAAAATCAAACAGTAAGGCGGTTCTAGCTCACTTTTGGGATAGTCAGAAAATCAACGTAAAATACTGTTTAAAGGACAATAAACTAATCTGTAACTCACGAATGAAAAATTAACCGAATCTATAGCCGTTTTACTGTTCATTGTAGGCTTCTAATTTCTAAGCTGTTTTAATGAAAAAAATCCAGAAATCTTAATAAAAAATCTATAAACGGAAATAATGAAATTTGCTAACAATCACTCGAGAAGTCGGGGAGAATGTGAGTAAAACCGCATTCTTTTCACGAGGTTCTTCATTTACTTTCTCCAAATGTACTATAAAATCATCAAAGATTTCAGGTTTTTAAAATCGTAGTCAAATTCAATGTCTAAATAGTGAAAGATTATAGGTAAAATCTTCTCATAATAAACGTGTGTATTTAAACCTACAAACCTAATGTATTCTTTGAAAAGGAAAATAATTTTGTCAACGGTTCCAAGAGATAAGTAAAAATTTTTGTTCTTTTTTTCTAAATTCTGAGACAAATTTTGTTTGCTTCTTATCTCCATATTGTAATTTTCTAAGCAGATTATTCAAATGTGTTAGCTTATTTCGAAATTTCTTAGGTTTAGGTCTTTCATACAAAATTAAATTACAATCTCTACAAACTAATCTTTTATCAATAATTTCTCCTCTATTATAACACTTGTAACAGTTGGCATTATACTCTTCCATTTACAAAAAGAATAAATGGAAGCTATGGAACTAAGTCTGCCGAGATATAAATTTTTCAGCGCAAATGTTTATGTTTATATTTCAACTACCGAGATAAAAAGAAATGATTTTATTTTATTATTCAACTATTTAGGATATTTTGTCTATGATTACAAAGATTATTACGGAAGAAATCGAGATTTTTTCATCAGCGAAAGAGTATATTTTTAAAGTTTTAGAAGGAATGAAAGAGAACAATATGAACATCATTAACTACTGAATTTCTCTAATATCGTTCTTAATCACATCATAGGCTAAAAATTTCTCAGAAAACCACAACCACATAACAAATCGCGTTTGTAACAGCATTTTGAAAATCCATATTGATAATTATATCGTTCTTTGAACTAGAAATATTTGTCAAACTCTTTGTTGTATCAATGACATAAATGGGTCTATTTGCTATAAATTCTTTGGGGTTGTAATACATTTCCATATTTTTGTAGTAAACTTTCTTAAAATCTTGATACATCTGATACATGATTCTGAAAAGACCACCGGAAAATGTTTAAATTTTGTAATTCATCTGGATAATAAGAACCATTCAATTTTACTCTGATATTTTTTACATCCAAACTATCGAACTTTGAAGGATTTTTTTCTTGATTATTCTGTCTATCTGTTTGAAAACCAATGATAACGAACTTGGGATTGAAGATATTTCTATAAATATTTGTGATATCGAACGAATAAGTTGTTCCGGAAATACCTTTTTGTTCAATACATTGCCAATCTAGAAAATTAAACGTGATGTTTTGAGATTTTATAATTTCATCAATCAACTGAATTTTACTCGTGGTTTTATAATCAATCATCGGAACTCTAATGAAAAACTCGTTAATTGTAATTTTGCCATCAACAGGCATAACATTTCCAGTTGCAGTCTTCAGAATCACATCATCGTCTTCAGCTCTTATGAAACTAATGTAAAATCCACCTTTATAGATCGGAATAGTAACATTTTCAAAGAATCCTAAGCCGAAATGTGCTAAATCACCGACCGCTTCAAATTGTCCAAATTTAAAAGTTGATTCAAAAACTGTTTGAAAATACATCACTTTTGGAATAACAAATGGTTCCTTTAATAGTGCTTAATTGACCACAGTTTTCGACTTCTTCTATCAATTTATTGTGTTTTCTTACTTCAATCTTAGAAAATAAAAACGGTATAAAATTATCGATTAATCTAACATTATCAGTTCCAAGATATGCTTGACCATCTTGTTTTGTTAAAGTTCCAGAAATATAAAACTGGAAGTTAGACGAGCAAAAGTTATCTCCAAAATCAATATTAAACTCAGTTCTTTTATTCGGTTCATTCAAAATGTTGTTTACTAATTGGATAGAAATTTTTAAACTCCGCCCTTTCAATATCGCCTGAATACTTTTTGTAGTCCACCATTTAATAAGAGAAAATTTAGAAATTTTAAACATCATGTACGTTTTTATAAGAAAAGATATAAATTAGAGTCATTTTTAATGATCTACTTCGTCATATTCAGGATTCTCTTCCTTAAATTTTGCAATTTCGGCCACATATTTCAATAAAAATCTGCACAGGATAGTAACCGCTATCTATAATATTGTTCCAATCAACTGTATCTTTATTTTCATCCAAAAACTTTATACTCAAGTGTTGATAGAGACAAAGAACAGACATATGATCTTTTAATTGATAATGTATATTTTCTTGAATGAACTCTGGGGACAGAGTTTGATATTTAGCAATGTTATACCAATTCAATTTGTTTACGTATAATCTCATCATATCTTCGGATAATTCATATTTTTGAGAAATGTCATCCCAATGTTTCTTTTTTCAAATCTCTTTCGTGTTGCATTATAAAAAGATCGAAAGCACTGTAATGTCCCGCCATCTCTATTTATTAAGAAAAAATTTCAAGTTTTTTATAAATTGACTCTTTTTTGAGTTACATTCAGCACATTTTCCCGAAATTCTTTTAACTCCATTGATGTTTGCATAGTATTTTATATCATTTGTTGCAGTTTTTTTCTTTACATCTCACACAATATATGAGCGCCATTTATATAAGGAAATTTTATCATGCATAAAACCCTACGCGAATACCTATTTCAGTAAGATCTTCCTCCATAATTATTAAGTTTTTTTTTCTAATTTTTTGAAATTTGACAGCATAAGAATCATTGTATTCAACAAATTTATGACCAATATTCTCAAAAGTTTTCGTAGCATCTAAACTAAACTTATCAAAAGACTCTTTAAATTTAGTAAGTTTTTCATTAATTTCACCAACATCGTCTACTGATCTTCTATTTCTGGCTTCTAACTTATCATAGACTTCTGTCGTAAAATCTTTAACATGCTGTTTATGATTCCTCGTAATTTTGTTTTAGTTCATTAAACATTTTTAATAGGATCTTCTAATTGAATCATTACAACAACATCAAATGGATTAATTCCTTTACTAACACCGCTAATTCTTTTTCCTTTAAAATCTAAGGCATTTTTAACATTCGGATCATGTAAATCAACAATATCGATGTTTTCTGATAATTTTAGAGGTTTTTAAAATTTGTTCTTTAACAACAACATCATGTTTGTCAATACCAGGTCGAACACCGACAATTCTTTTCTTATTAGCCAAACTAACATAAATTCTTTTCAACTTTGATCGCTTCAGTAATTTCATCAGCTTTTTCGATATGAGACATTAAATTGGTAAATAATTTTTTTACACCATCATCAACTTCTTTTTTCCAATGTTTTTATTTTATCAGCAACTTCATTAAACTCATGAAATTTGCAAGTTTGTTATCATATTCTGCTTTAAAATCTTCAATCTCGACAGCAAACGTATCTGAATCTGGAAGGTTTTGTAATAAATTTTCTAACTTGTTATCAAACTCATTTCTCAAACTATCAAAATTCAAACTATTATCTACATTTTGAATAATTTGTGTTCCAAATACGTCAAAAATATTTTGTGAATCCATATTTATTAAGCAATAATTTGTTAACAACTTCTTTAAAATCTTTTACCATTACTCAGTTCATTCAAAACAAAAATACACAAATGTCCACAAATTGGGGGGATCGTTATAGTCTTGAATCTGAGAGTCATTGTAGTAGACGCTTGATTTTTTCAAATATTTGATCAATTCTATCGGCGGTTTTGTCCTCAATTCTTCCATACGAATCAAAATAACATGCATTCTTATCATTTTTATAATAACAAACCCAATGCGTTTCCACTCCCCAAAATCGAGTCTAAATTCACAATTCCACATTCAAATTTCTTAACTTTTTCGGGTAATGTATCTCTCATGAAAATTCCTCTAAAATGTTTAATATTTTTGCAGATTTCTTCCAATTCTCCGAATGTTAAAGGGTTCAAATTTTTTTTAATGTTTGATTTCACGTAATTCAAAGTTTTTTCATCTAATCCAGATCCTGTAACATCTTCCAACTCTTTATCTAACCAATTTTAAAATGTTTCGAACAATAGGAATCACATCTTTTTTAACGATTGGAGCAGCTTTAACGAACATAAGGAAACAACATTTTTTAACAACTGGAATATTTTCTCCAAAATCTAATAAATCTTTCAAAAGTCCACCATTTTTGAGTTCTTTCAACTGATTTATAAGAAAATTCTATTCTGGTTCCTTTATTGTTTTTCTTATGTTTTTTCGAGTTTATTGTATTGTCTATTTGTTAAAAATATCTTATCTTCGCCATTTTTTAGTTGATCTATTTTAAATTGAATACTAACGGGTATTTTCTTCTTAAAAGCGGATTTGATTTTTTCTTTCTGATTTTTTGCTGAAGTTTACGTTCACCTCCATTTATATAGTTAAAATTTCAAGTTCTCTTCGATTCCCATTCCTAGTTTTCTCTTCAAAAACATTGCTCCAACTGTTGGAAGTGCAACAAATCTTTCACCTAAACTAGCATCTTTTGATTAAAAATCTATCCCATTGCCTTATCTTGCAAAACTTTATCTGCTATATGTCTGGAATTTGTGTCACTATGTTTTGCATAAAAAATATCGTGTTCCATAGCAGCTTGATCTAATTTATTTATACCAGGATCTCCTCTTTTTAGTCTTTTTTCGAGTTTTGGGTGCCAGGCCCCAGATACTGATAAGTTGGTACGTGCAATTCAAAAGGTAAATTGTTGATAAAATCATTCAAAAGTCCACTACCCTCAATCATAGATGAACTTATTGTCGGCAAAATTCGTTTTAAATATTTAATTCCATCAGGTTTTTTCAATCATTTCATCAAGTTTGTTCGAAATAAAATCCTTAATCGCTTTCTTTTCGTTAAAAAAATTGTTGTTTCCAGCCTTCTCTTGAGCATAAATTATAATTAATAATTCCATCGAGTTTTGTCAAATCGTTGATATATCTGTACTCAATCTTATTATCACTGTATTTTCTTATACCAGATCCTTCGATTCGTTTTTCCCAAATTGGTTTAATCAAATTGAGATATTTTTTACCTTTACTTGACTTTGGTTTCTTAGTTGATGGATCATTATTTTTGTAAATTGAATCAGATTTCCATAAAATTTTCAGTATAAACTTTTTTTTCAAGTCTTCTTCAGAATATAAACCGTCTTTTGGAACGTCAGTGCCTGTTAATAATCTCCATAAACCTTGAGTTCCTTTATATGTTTTTTCATTAATAATGATATCATTATGCTCAAAATTCACGGGCAAATTTCCAATCATAAAACTTTTCTTTTTTCTGTTCCCAATACAAACCAAATTTATCATCCTTTGCTCTAGGAAGAAATTTTTTACCCAATTTCACCAATTATTATATCCGTTGTTCCAGGACTTATTGGTTCAACTATGGCAGAGTCTTCAATGATTCGAGGTCTAAATGGTGTTGAAGATGGTAATTTTGGCAATTCAAACTCAGATTCTGGAATCGAAATATCGGCAAATTGTCGTACAACTGGAACCAAATTCATTAAATTTTGATTATCGCTTAAAACATTTTCAATTTTGCCCTCAACATTTTTTATTGCAGAAGTTACAGGTTGATTAATTTTTTTGAATAAGTTCTTGTTCTTCTTCATCAATTCGAATCTGTTCTTTTAAATTCTTTGATTAATTTCTTTTCGATTTGATCAAGTTTTTTCGCTTCTTCAGAAGTTACGTTCACCATTTATTTAGGAAAATTTTGAAACGTGGAACACGAAAACGTGGAACGTAAAACGTGAACGTGGAACGTAAAAACGTGAACGTGGGAACGTAAAAACGTGAACGTGGAAACGTAAAAACGTGAACAGATTTACCGTTTTTCAGTTGTTTTCATAATGTAAATAAAAAGTAAAGATAATGTAAAAATAATTGTAACAAATATTTTATCAAGTAGATTTTGTCAGACCACTGAGCAGCATTTATATTAGAAAATTTATTCAAATATTTACCACTTTTAGGCTTCAAAGTTAGATTAATAGTTAAAAATCCGTAGTCTTCCTTCCAAATTTTATCACACCAGCTCATTAAATTGGTTTAAAACTCATATCAGATCCCACATAATTGTTATAAATCTTTCTCGAATAGTGATCATCTTGCTTAAAAATACACAACATATTCAGATTATTTCTTAATAACTTGTTTATCAACCTTTGAAAAGCATTGGGAAAGATAGATACAAGATATGTTTTTGTGACGAGACATAACGAAATATTCCTTAATAACGTCCTGATTTTCCAAAATACAATCATCAAAAACGATTAACGAATTGGGTTTACACTCGCTTAATGGAACTATGTCCTCAGAGGCATTATAAAAATGTGATACCTTTTTGCTTAAGTTTTTCTCAATATTTTCAAATCTCTCTTGCAATTTTTTATAAGCGTCTTGTTCTAAAGATTTACTAAAAACATACAAATTGGAATAAGGAATCAACCTATTGTAGATAAAATTCAATAATAAAGTTGTTTTTCCACATCCACTTGAACCAACAATTAACAATCTGATTGGTTGATCTTTCTTATTTTCTTCAAACGTTTGAAGTTTTATCTGATCTTTTTGCTTTAAAAATTTCTCCATTTAAATAGAAGATTTTCATCTTGAAGCAACGCTTGCGAAAATGAAGCTGTTCAAGTTGACTTCAGAAAGCTCTAAATTAGTTTTAAACTTGGAACATCCTATACACTTAGAGGAAGAATCAAATTATTTTATCGGTTTAAGCGGTTTTTATTCTGACAATTTTGTAATAATTTTAGTGAAAGTTCTCCTTATTGTATAGGATTTAGTGAGAAGAACATAACAAAATATTATGGTTTAAAACAAAGGATATTATACTTTCGATCAAATTAAAAATTCCCTTAAAAATTATCTAAAAACATTCAAAACAATCAGATAAATCTTTAAACTTTGACGACGAAAACAAGTTTGAAATGCAAAAAAATTATCTCTCTAATAAAATTCAAATAAAATCACCAGTAAGAATAATGTTTTCAGCAATTATTGTAGATTTGTTAGGGTTTGTTCAAGAAAACTATTGAGCCAAAATCAGGTATATTTAGGAAATAAAACGCCAAAAATTAGAGCCGTTTGATGTTAATTGAAGTACATTGTAATCTCGTTGAACCTAGTTTTGAAAATCATACCGAACATTTACACAAAGAATCTGAAAATTTTGTACACTTTTTTCCCAAATGTTGCTTATGGATCAAAAATCAGTGAAAAACCGAATGAAATCGATTATATTCCAATTAGAAAAAAATATTAAAAGAATTCAAAAAATCGTTCTAACTATACAAGACTCTGAGGGAAATTTAATAAATAATGAGAGTAAAAACAACAATATATTTAAGATTGTCGAAAGAATGATGAATCAAGGGGGGAACGAATCGTTCTTACCTTCAAAACTTTCAAAACGAGTTGATAATGATGATAAATACCAATACTTTTATCTAAAAGATAAGGTAGCCCTCGAGGGCCACCTCACAAATATTCACAAAAAATACGAATAAAGACAATGTTAAAGAAAAATACAAAAAAAGCTTTGAAAACATAGATTCTGACAAGGGTATCGAATCGCGACTCTTTCAAAAATCTTCATCCTGGACCCTGTTTTTCATCAATGAATCAGGACTTTATACTCAAAATAAAAATTGCTTGTTAAATTTTTATTTCTATCTAAAATGGAGTCAGTTGTAGACCTACTTAATAATCAACTAAAATTCAAATAACAAACATATCTTTACGATTGTTGACGAAAACAATGTGATCTGGTTTAAGGCTAAAGACGTAGCAAAAATTCTAGAATATGAAAATACTATGCAAACGATCAGAATAAACGTTGACGAAGATGATAAAAACTTCTATTTTAATCTAAATATAAGGGGGGGCTATAAATAGCTTACCTTCAAACTTCCAAAATAACACTGTTTTCGTTAATGAATCTGGGCTTTATTCTCAAAATAAAAATTACTAGTTTAAATTTTTTTCTATCTAAATGGAGTCAGTTGTGAATCTACTCAAATTCAATAATAAAGAAATTTTAACATTTGTTGACGAAAATAATGAATTTTTGGTTTAAGGCGAAAGATGTTGCAGAGGTGTTAGAATATAAAGATACGAAGAAAGCAATTAAAGAACATGTCAAAGAAAAATATAAAAAAAAGCTTCGAAAACATACATTCTGAAGGTAGGGGTGATTCGCCCCCGCCTTCAAACTTTCAAAAAAACACTGTTTTCATCAATGAAGCAGGCATATATTCTTTAATCTTGAAATCTAAAATGAAAAATAGCAGAAAATGTTTCAAGATTGGGTTTTAGAAGAAGTTTTACCAAGTATTCGTAAATTTGGGTGTGTACAAACTTGAAAACAAGATTAAATATTTAGAGGACGAAGTTAAAACACTTGCAAATTAAAGATGAAATAAAAACGGAAAAATAATCGCAAAAACAAAGTGTTAAAAATTGACTTAATGAAACCAGACCTTGTTTGTAAAGATTTTGCTAAGAAAAAACACCATGTTTTTGTATTAATTAAGAAGAATCACATGTGGGAATATCCTTATTACGTTATCAGAGCTCAAAAGAGAGAAAATACCGAAAAGATTGAAAGAACTTGAAATTGATTACCCAGAAATGGAAATTTTAATTAAGACAAGGAGATCCAAATTTCTATCAATCTGTATAACCAAATGAAAGAATCTTTGAATATTTTATACAACGGAAATCATTTTACTACAAATATGGCAGAATCTCGACTGATTTATAGAATATCTAAATTACACGATGAAAATGTTACTCAATTTTACTAAAAACTCTTGAATTATGATATTTTGTTTGTAAATGTTTTTGATAATTATTTAACCATTTTATAGTTCTTCCACATTCACATTGAGTATCTTCATAATATAATCTATGGTGATTCTTCTTTACACAATCTTTACAATATGAGTATTTCTTATCTCTACTATAGGGATGACTATTAAACTCTGAAATTTTTTTTTAGTTTCTTTACATTTAAGACATTCTTTCTCTTCCAAAGTTAATTTTTCTATTTTATCATACAGCTCTTTATGATACTTCCTATAACAATCTTTACAATTATAAATAATTCCATCTTTTCTACTTTTATCTTTATAAAAAGCTTCAAAACCTTTTATTTCTTTGCACATTGAACATTTCTTTTGAGCCTCCATTTATATAGAAAAAATCTTTGACTTTCTCAATTCATATTCATAAAACTTTCCGGTTATTTCTTCATTATTTAAATCTTTTATACTATAAGTTACAGGATCTGTGTTTATTAATTTGATAAATCACAAAGATTTCTCTTGACCAATTGTTCTTCTTATATTTGTTCGAAAATGTTTGTTTTTTACTAACAATTCTTACATGATCATTGACTTTAAAATTTAGTTTTTCGTGTGAAATTTCTGGTGGAACATACTTAAAAACCGACTCTAATAACTCTTTTTCTGGCATCTTTATCTACGTCTTTAGGCTTCATTTTTGATTGTGCTATGAACAGTATCGTTATATTTCTTTACGATTTCTTGAAGAATATCGATCCATTTAAAGTTTTTATTAATCTCAAAAATTACTTTCATTCTCTCCATTTTGAGTTCTGTTATATCTCTCTACAATACTTGATTTCTCTTCGTTTTCAGTATGATAAATCTTAATGTTGTATTTCCTCAAAACATCGTTAAATTCTTTATTTTTAAACTCTAAACCCTTATCTGTATGAAGTAAGTTAGGAGGTTTGTGATTGATCCTTATGGCATCTTTTACTATATCTTCGAAGCTTTTGAAAACATCTTTACCGTTTTTTTCTTTTGATAGCTCTTGACCAAGCATATTTTGAGAAAGTATCAATAACATTTAACATATACTTAAATCCATCATTTTGATCTGAATAGTTAGACATTATAACTAAATCTGCTGCCCATAAATCGTCAATTCCTAAAGTTATAATTTTTTCTCTTTTTAAACTTTTTTCGTACTGGTTCATGAATTTCTCTAGCTTCAATCTCGATTTCTTCCTTATTCTTAGATTCTTTCTTTACTTGTTTTTTCATTTGGATTCTTTATAAATTTACTCTTATTTGTCTTACATTTTGAACATTTTTGCTGCAATTCTATACAACCCGTTTTTGAGTTTGAACGATTTTAGAATCTATATTTTTCGTTTTTTTCTTGCATTTGTGGCAGTGAATCAAATCATCTTCCATTTACATGTCAAAGTTTCCAAGTTTATTTAAAACTCATCTAATATATTAGATTTTTGCTTCGCCTTTATATCCATACGGTAACTATCGATCTTAATTTTTCTAGGACATTTTCTCCTTTATCATCTTTAGCGTTCAGTGCCAGCTTGTTTATGGTGATGGTAATACAATTCATGTTTATAGCTTTTTTATTACAGTCATCTCCCTAAATTCTTCTTTATCTTCCGAACAAACATCTCTTTAAGTTTTCGATATTTATTGTTTTTATTTACAACGCTTCTCTCTTAATTCCTTTACACCTAACTGGGTTTTTATCTAGATATTTGTACGAGTACATCTTAGACCTTAAAACCACAAAATTCTTCTAAAACTTCGCTATTTAAACTCATCTTTGAATTGTCCTATTACCTTCTTATTTTAGTCGTGAAACATTCATGATCTTTTGGATAATCACTTGTATCAAAGTCATCTATATTTTTCTTTAATAATTTTAAAAGGATCTCGTTTCAATTCTAGAAAAATAACTGTCTGTATCCATGTAACACAGGATTCAAATCTGGATCAAAACTTCTTTAAATTTGTTGTAATAAAACTCGTACATTAGCAATTTTGAGAAGTCGAGACTGAAAATCCTATGTAAATCGGTTTGTTAATTTAACCTTTGTTTTGTACATGTGGACTCGCTATAACAGTTGTCCGTCAAAGATTTAAAGCATTTGGAAGTTCGTTTTTTCTGGCCTGTTTCATTGAAAATTCTTCATTTTCCTAGTCTAATATCACATCTGTTTCTCACATTTTTCCATAGATTTTCCAAAAACTGAGTTGTTCATCAGCTTTATAAAAGTCCTTTTTTTTCAAAGTCACTTGTAGCTTTTGGTTCTCATGTTTGTGTTAAAATCAATTGTAATCTTTCATAAAAGGCTTCTGATTCGAATGCAATAACTCTATTCACATGGTTTCAAAATCATACCTTTGTTTCCAGAATAGGAATTTCAAATTTCTAGAATGAACAACATATTCAGTTTTTATCCAGTAGAGTTGTGCAAAGTTTGTTGTTATAATGGTTTCTGGAGCAAGAGGCAAATCTTTATGATTTTCATGTTAAATTCTTCGGATATTCTAGATCGACTTCGAGAATATAGCCATAATCTTCGTCGCCAGTGAGTTCCAAAATTGTTTCTTTCCAATCTGCTGTTGTATACGTTTTAGGATCCATCCACTTGATTTCGTTATATGGTAAATTTTGCATTAGGCCCATACCCATAAAGGTTTATTAGCATCGACGTACAACAAATAGTTTTTCAGGCTTTGTCTTATCAAAATCTTTTAAATATTTGTTATTTGCTTTCACATATCGTTTAAAATTACATTGAGAAAATGCCTCCGCGAATACCTTTTTCGATCATCAAATACATATTATAATCACTAATTAATTGTAATTCTATATTCGTTAATTTTAAACATAGCATCCCATGCAAGACTGGGAGTCTGTTAGATAGTGTGGCTCGGATCAAGTTTATAGCAATTCAAAACAAATATTCCTAAAATTTTCAAAGATATCAGCGAGCAATAGAACATCTTTGAATGTTAATAGAGATCAGAGTAATTTCCTAGATTTTTCTCTTTTAATTTGTTCCATACATTTAAGTAGTGTTGAAAATCTTTCTCAGATATGCTCTCATCTGTCAAAAGTGAATAGAAATCTTGAATTCTCAATTCTTCTGTGTAATCAAGTTTTTCAATACTGTCGATAAAATTCGTAAGGAAATATGCCTTTTCCAGATAGAATTTTAAAGATTTCTTCTATCGTCATTTGGTTTTGTCTATCTAGAATTGCGTTCAGACCATCTTGTATAAAATGATTTGTATGTTTGAAGTCTTCTCTCTTTAGATTTTTTTAAGCTAACTTTTTCTATAGACGATGCCATAAAATCTGAACGTGTCTACGAAAGAAAACTTGATGAACTTTCTTGGTTTATCATCTTCAAACTCATACCCATATCCTGAATTTACTGAATAATTTATGTATTTTTCATCGGTGTTTTGCGATCAAATCAACGTTTCCCATATTGTTTAGGCCAATTCTTTTAATGTACAAATGAGTGTCGTAACATGACATATTGTGAACAGAAAAACTGGGAATATTCTGAGGAAATTTGAGATTCAAGTTACAAGATAAATGAGCTGAACCTCTAAATTTACCTGTTAAATTGTCAATGATCTCGTACTTTTTTTCTTGTTTTGATTATCAAAACCCTCACATTCACAAATATGGCAAAGATTTGAATTTTGATATGCAATTTCTTCTTCTTCGGTCAATTTCATAGGTATTTTATTCTTAGAATTATACTTTTTAGCTATGTATTTCGATAATTTATTTAAGTTCTTCAAACAATTTTGCAGGAACATTTGGCAAATCTTCTTCATTTTTGGCTCGATAACATATCGGCTATGTACATACGATTGGTCACATTAGACACTAAGTATAGTAAAAAAACCATAATGGAATGTGCTTCTGAATCTTGGTTGTGATCGATTTTTGCGGATTGTTTTTTGCATGTGGGAATCTTCTCTAATATGCTTTCAAAATCCATATAAATAACGTAAGGATGAGAAAATTTCTTTTTGATAATTAATAAATTTTGTTGTTGTTTGACCTGGAAACGGCATAATTGGCTTACAAAATTCGTGATTTTTTACAAATTTCTAAATGGTCTGTTAAAAATCTCCAGATTTGTAGAAATGGCTTAAACATCTTCTGCATAGAAATTTTTTGTGTTCATGCTTAGATAACTGAGAGAAAACGAGCTTATTTAAATCTGTTATCAAAACATAATGAGATTTTGTCTTCTTGTTTAACATACAATAAGTCAATGTTTAACTCAGGCGTCGTATTTTTCAGAAATTTGTAATGGAACAATATTGAGTTTCTCATCATAACTGTAGATATTTATAGACATTTTTTGGATATTTGTACTTGGAAATTGTGACTTCGTTTTTCAAATAATTGTATATCTTTTAAGGACATTGGATACTCGAAACCTGAAAATATCTCCGTCATTTACAAAATTTCTCGTATTTGCTTTGCTCTGTCAGCATTCTTTTTCGGGTTTTTCAATAGCGCATCGGATAGAAATAAACCAAAACAGAAATCATCTTTATTTTTGATATTTATACAAGCTTTCTTATCTTTGATTTTCTTTTGGTAAATCGATATATGATCCTGCGTTCATAAATTCGTGTTTATTAAGGCTCAAAATCAGTTGTTTACAGCGTTTTAATGTCCATCCAGAACCTCGATTTGGATGATTTGTCTGTTCTCGATGTGTTAATTTATTAAATTGCTTAGTAATAAAGTCGTTTATGTCAAAGATCTCGTCTGCTTTTATAGTAAAATACATTGGGCAAGTTTTTTGTGTTTCAACCGTTCACTAAAGTTCTTTTCGTATATTCGCATTCCAAAGAGAGATATATCCTTTACTATTTTTAACATTTTCTTGAAATTTTTCGATTAAACTTTTAATTTCTGGACGCAAAATAGAAAGATATTTGGTAAATTGACATGGAATTATCGTTCAAGTTTGTTAAAATGTATTGCTTGAAAAGACCGTGTATTGAGGATAAAACTTCTACATCAATGAAATTTTTCGGGTTTCTCATTAAGAGTTTTGTCAATTTCTTCGATCATTTCAAGACTTAGTTTTATTCGTTTGTTTCAATGGACAATTTCCTCAGCGATTGATTGAATTTTTTTCATCTTTTAAATAGGGATTGAGATCTTTTTTTACTTTCCTTAAAATTTTTCTTTAGTTCACGCAATTTTTCTATATATTTATACATCTTCCTCGTGACCATCGATTTGATTCTCTTTAGCCCAAGTCCTTCAAATAATTTAATTCTTTTTCATAAATATCTTTAATTTTTTCAGATGATTCTTTGACTTATAATGTCGGGTAAAATGAATGTTCAAAAACATCTTTTTTGCAGTATGGGCACTCTATCTTTTCCGCTCCCATATTTAAAAGAGCAAAAATTTTGTAAACTAAAATTTTTGAGAAGTGGTGATTTTTGACACAAATCAGCACAAAATTGTAGTAAAACAGCTGTAAGATTCTTCTATTTATTATAGAAAAATCTGTAAACTAAGACTTAAAATTATTGAAAAAAATAGTATAGTTATAAGTATAATAAAAAGTACTTTTATTACTATATTGGTTTGTAGGGGGGTAATTTAAATTCTATAATACTATTTTTTCAATATTTTTTTTTTTTTAACTTTTCCAAGATTTTTCATTAAGATTTTTTAATATATTTACAACAGAATTTTCGAGAAATATCGTTCCACATTATCAACTTTAAAGCTAAAAATTCGCAATAATTAGAGAAATTCAGTAGATTTTTCAGGATTTTTTCAAAAAACTCTAGTATATGCACCTTAAGAGCTGTAGTTTTGACCCTAAAAAAAACCGTGTTTTTAGGGTCCAAAAAACCCCGGTTTTTTTGTGTTATTTTGGAAGTATAGTGTTGATTGTTTCACCTTAAAAGTGTAGAAGTATTAATTTTTTTTCTATGTAAATGGCACTGTTACAAAGAGTTGAATAAGGTTGGTGATTTAACATTCAAAGAATACAAGAAATTAATAGAATTAGAAGAAAATAAGAAATACAAAATTTTGAATCTGGAGAAAATGAAAGATAAATTCGGGTTTACAATAAATTGCCGAGTTGGAAGATTATAAAGTACACTTACCGAACAGATTTTTGACTGTTTTGGATGAAAAAAAGATTTAAGAATTAAACAAAAATGAAAAATTACACTTGGTTGTTACTGGAAAGAAGACTATTAAAGATAAAGGACTGTGTATACAATTAACTTTTGTAGAATAAAGATTTCGAAGATTTCTGGATTTTTTTTCATTAAAATAGCTTAAGAAATTAGAAGCCTACAATGAACAGTAAAACAGCTATAGATTCGGTTAATTTTTCATTCGTGAGTTACAGATTAGTTTTATTGTCCTTTAAACAGTATTTTACGTTGATTTTTCTGACTGTCCCAAAAGTGAGCTAGAACCGCCTTACTGTTTGATTTTACAGATTCGTTTATTGTCCTTTAAAACAGTATTTTGTATGGAATTTCTGTCTGTCCCAAAAGTGAGTCTAGAAACCGCCATATTCATATCTACTTTATAATAATATATATATATATATATATATTTATATATATATATATATATATATATATATATATATAAAGTACTTGCTCCGCCGGGAGTCGAACCCGGATCTCTCACTTGCCGTGGGTGAATGTGCTACCATTACACCACAGAGCGCTTACTTTTTCCGATTCAAATTATTTTGTATTTGGCCGTATCTGTCACATATGTCGTAACGGTCATAGATAATACACATAGATAGATTTTCATGATGGTGGCAATAATAAAACTCAAAAATTGACGTTGAAAATATATTTCACTAGAACTAGAAGTTCTCATAGACACAGTGCTGCTTAAGAAATTGCGTGCGAAGCCGCGTGTAATTGCTAGTAAATACATCAGTTTTTTATATTACATCACTCAATTGCACAAACTGACTTGGTTTTGGCCTAAGGTGGTCGTTATTTCCCCAGTAGTAATCAATTGCTACACCCATGTTGGTAATTAACTAATTTCGGTCAACTGGGTTACTGAACGTGGACGTGATACTATGGTTACAATTACCTAAAACCGTTATTCGAATTGTTAATAATCTATAGAATTAATCACAAAATTTTCCTATGTATGTCATTTTTAAGCTTACCTAGACTGCATCTCTTGAGAAATTTAGTTAAATAAAATTCCTAAAAGTAACCACATTTTAGTCATGATATATTTCATTAAAATAGAAAATTATAAGGTATTGTTATAAAGCAATCTTACCATTATGGTTGAAAGTCTTTTATGTTCATCTAAATGAGGATTGTATTATTATATAAATAATTTACATTTTTGCATTAAAAATTTTAAATTAGGCATTTTATGAGGGACATCTATTTTGAATTGTTATATAAAGTAAAACTGTAAATAGTGAGGTAACTTACCATTTGATGATATTTTATTTGGCAGATTAATATACATTAAGTTGTGGTGATGTAATTCTGACGAGAAAACGTTTGTCTTGAGTATATGTTGTCACGATAAATGGCTAATATATTAAACCTATTAAGCTATTCTCAGGGACATCCAACCCCAACGTGTTTCGTCCATTCGTTACAACTATTAAACACTGCTCTTTAATGTGCACTTCGTTTGACGTAACACCTAATCGATATAGGGTTTGAAGCAAGACTTCAATAGTTCATGACTCGAATAGAGACTGGAATCTCTCGATCTCGTTCTGGTGTATGGCAGCCTTCACCGATTTATTATATGCGTATTATTTAATAATAGTTATGATTCCCAAGTGAACTGCACTTTTTGCAGTAATGAACTATACACAGTAATGCATTGATTATGCCCACAAGGAGTTACAATATGACAGACCTCTCTCGGATTCAGTTGAAAAAGTACTTCAATATTGCAAATTAGTTGGTGTAAGCTTTAAGCGGTAACAGAATAAATACTCAAAAATATATTTCATGTCTTTAAGAGTGGTTCTTTGTAATTAGTAGAAACCCTAAGTTAGTGTTTGTATTGGAACAGTAAATTTGGGTTTTAATCATTTTTTTAATAATGCATTTCTAGTAGTATTTCTACCACATCAACCGGAAAAAGTGTGTGTGTGTGTGTGTGGTGTGTGTGTGTGTGTGTGTGTGTGTGTGTGTGTGTGTCCGCACGATATCTCGAGAAAAAACTGACCTGATTAAAGTTTTATGATGGTACATGTCACTTATTAGGCTTAAAAAGAATGAAATTAACTATAAACTTGAAGTTTTGTATTTAAAATACCTAATACTTAATACAAGTAGATTTGGTCTTTTTAATATAAATTAAAATCAAAATTGAAATTATTCTTCATTTTTATGATCTTAAACCAAAGTTGAAAATTTGGACTCCCTCTAAGATCTTCTGGTTGCAGTAATTATTCATTAAACACTTTTACAAAAAACCTAATTATTTTAAATTTTCAGGTCAACCTTATATTTTAAAATGAAAATGTGTTGTAATTTCGTACTCTCAATTAGAATTAATAAAATTTTAGACTATTCTTTGATAATTGTAATTCTTTTAAAAAATATATCAGAATTCCTGAGATTTAAACTTGACTAAGAGTAATCCCAATCTGTTCAAATCTAGTCCGACTCGATGAAGCAGCTTGGAAATTCTAAGAGATCCGTAATTGGGAATCATTAATATTTGGTTGTACTTTTTACTATCCTGCTTGAGATTTTATAGCCACACGTAATTATTTTCTAAAATTCGATGTTATCAAATTGTAATGTACGTATTACACAAATATTACCACTAAAATACATATGTAATATATGCGAGAGCCTAGTTTTGAAAAAATTACACTTACATGGTTAATTTTATACTTTTGCTGCGTGCACACACAATTTATGTGTTGGAATTGGCAGCGAGAAATTAAATTTGTTACTCTAGTGAGAAAGTTTCTGAGCTGTTCTCAGAAAGGTAACTAACTAACAGTGTTTTATCTCTTTTCACTGGGACAAAGTTTCTTTAACTGATTTCTACAGCAAAACGTTCAAGTACTTTCAAGGGTTTAAATTATCGTTATTCAATCAAATCCTGGCCATGTAATCAATTTCGGATTCAAAAACATGTAATTTGAGTTTAAGATAAAGTATTTATCATTTTAAAATATTGCCTTATTCTAGCGCTCAACTGAAATTAATTCTTTATTTTAGTTTTTAGAAAATACAGGTTTTCTGCGACTCATTCGGGCTCAAAAAGTAGATTTTAATTACACTCTTTGTTTTAATTCATTAAAAAAAATTCTTTCCTTTCATTATTGGATGCTATGGATGGAACATTTATATGTAGATAAACAAGCTAAAAATATTCCGTTTTAATAATTTCGTTAATTTTTTAAAAGCTATCCACATACAACAGTGTCAAAGCCATTCTAAAAATATTCGTTATTTTAGCATCTTCACTGCGGCTGTATTTACCTAGTGGTCTGGAGTACTACGTGAGTAAACTACTACTACGGACGATGCGGTCTGCCGCAGTCAACATGACAGCGTTGAAGAAGAACTAGTTTACAGTGTTTTCGTTTAAATTAAATTATTATCTAATTTAAATATATGTGTTGTAGTCAGTCCAATATAAATAATTCCAGTTAAACAGTGACTATTTTCACAGAATATGCGAATTATTTCATAAAAAAAGCCACCCAATCATAAAGCAGTCTGCCAAAACACAAGCAAGGAGTAAACATTCAACATTAGTTTTCCTAGGAAGACGGTCTGTATAGAGAATATCTGACTACTTGTCTAGGATGGAGACGAATAAGTGAAAAAGAATGAGATAATTTGTTTAGTTTGACCTAACATATGAATGACTTTATGTAGTTTTTGTTTTTGGACGTTAATCTACCTTTTTATCAGGGAGTAGTTATTTTAAGGCGATTTGGATTTTTTAAAATACGCAGAGCAAATTAAACAAGAAGAAAGATTAATATTTTTGTGCATGGCCACCAAACACGCAAGAATTTCGATTCAACTATTCATAGTGATATAATGAATATGAGAAAAAATGGCTGAAACTTCCTAAATATTTTTCATAATTTTTAAAATGAGAAAATTCCCACTTGAGATAAATATTGCTGTAATTATAGAAATGATATATTATGATTTGTTTCCATATTTAAAATTGCAGAACTACTAACTAAATTTATTTTAATAAGCAAATAATAAGTTGTTGTTGAAATTACTCGAACGAACATTTTTTTCTTGTTATTGACCTTTTATATTATTGATATTTTTTTCCTCATGTTTAGTTTACGATTTCCTGGACCATAGACTTTTTTAACATCCATATATCGCCAATGACATGTATAATGACCCCAGCCTGGGTCAGATTTACTGCCAACACAAGAGACAAGGGCGAGTGTGTGGAGCCATTAAGGCGTCTCAGACAATTAAAAGCTCTATAATGAGACTTTCTCGTAGCCAAGCCTACAGTTATAAATTAAATCTCTGGACCTACATTTTAACTACCGTTGTGAATATTTTATACGGTTGTTAGAGGAGTATGAAATACTCATTACGGAGAGATTCTTTTATAAATTTAACCAAAATGAATACAAAATTAAGCAGTTTTCGTGATTACTGGACTTTAAATTTGTAATAAAAAAACTAATAATTAGTGATGTATAAAATCCAAAAATAACATTTTTATAAAAAATTGTTTATTTTATCTTTTGGAAGGATATAATTTATTATATTTTTCATTTAATGTATAAACAACTGTATAAAAAGTTATTATTTAAGATTGTTGTAGAGGATAACGTATTGATGTATATATAGTAACTTTATTTTATACTTTTTATTTAGCATTAGTAAAAATATCCTATAAAATTTAATTTTGGAATTCGATTATTAGACACTTTCAATACTGAATTCCTTAATTAAAGCAAGAGCAGTGGTGTATGAGTAACATTTATTTTCCTTAACCTAACCCCAAATGTGTGATGTATTTACGTAATACCTGGTCCCCTGAAGTTCAAGTATCCATAGTGGATCACCTACAGGTAACAGTATGCTGTCTCGGATAATTAAAATGGAGATCGTCATAAATAGCCGATACTCAGAAAATAATATCTAGAATTTTTCTTTCGAGACGTACATATTCCACTCCATCTGTGGTAGAATCTCTATGAGATCCTCATACTGGCATGTTGGCGTGAAAAAACATCCGGGAATTTCACTTAAGCGTTAATAAGTTTCCACCACTTTTGCATACTACATCGACTTTCCAGCATTCCTCATTAACATTACGTATTTGCTAAAGTACCATGTAAAGTACGTCAGTATCGGATTAACCACACACAGGAACTCCCAAACAGCAGGAAAAACATATATTCGTTCACAAAGAGTTCTACAGTAGTATTTTGTTTCGTGTGCTGTTTTTTACAAAGGGAAACTGTATTTGTAAAGCGTGAAATGAACTAAAACTTACATAGTAAATATTTTATTTCATATATCCTATTAAATAGAAATATAATGGTGTCAGTTTGATTGTGTGTGTGTGTTGATTATTCACATAGACCTACTGGATCTCTAGGAATATTCCTACTTAAAAAACCCATCCAGGCTACACCCTACTGGTCCTAAAAAACTTCCCTTTTATCCATTATGTGTAATGGATTTCGCTTATTTAGAAGGATAGTAAGTTTGTGTTTTTTCTGTTTAAGTCTAGAATAATAAGTATAATAATACACATTTAAAACATATAATAGGAAACATTTGTTGTTATTCATAGGTCAGATAGTTACACTTCATAAACGTCATGTAACATGCAGAAGCTTGTCTTTCTTAGGTTTTTGGTTTTTTGTGATTTTAATCAGTGCAATTGCCATCATTCACATCATAAGTGTTTTAACTAAAACTTCAACTTGTCTCCCTTTAGATTTCATATGTCTCTTTCTGGCCTAAAATATTTCCTTTGTTTTTGAATTAATTGGAGTCATTAAATAAATATCATGGGATTTTGGAAGAAATTCGAGAAATTTTAGAGGTACTTGTGAAACCAGTTTGTCACTCTCCACCGATTTCAGGGCTCCATCTTTAAATCTAAAACGGTTAAAGGGACAGTAATATCTTTTCCGTGATTACCACTTATCTCAGGGGTTGCTTGAAAATGTGCCTCATGATGTTGTGGTTTTTCAAAATGAAATTGTATGCGAAGCGACATTTAACTATACAGCTGTGTATAAAACTACAACGAAACAGTGTACTATTTTAAACTTTCGCAAACGCCTGGAGCAATTCACGTTTGAGGGTTTTATAGACCATCAATGGAATATATCTTGTTAATATAAAAATAATCTAGCAAGCCAAAAATTTCATGTTCATAGTTAAATTCATTCTCAAAATATCATTGGCTAGTAAACTTATTTAATGATCAGTCAGCGAAACCCATGGAGGGATGTACACCTCTTTAAATTAATAAAGTATCAAGGCAAGTAACGATGTAATTGTGTAAAATTTCAATTCCAAAGCTCATTTCGTTCTCGAGAGATATCCTATGGAAAAGATATTGAGACAAAATATTTACTACCACGTAAGTTAATCAATATATCAAAATGCAGACAAGTTAACGTTTACGTAATTATACAAGACCAACCTGGAACCAGGATAAAAAGATCGTACCAATTGTAGTTTGTAGAAAAATTTGAAACTTCTAAAATTAACAATATGTGACAAAAAATGTGTGGGTTATTGAAGTATTTTTAATGTTCACAAAAAGGAGATAAGAAAAAAAAAAAATCACTTACGCTTTTTTGTAAATTTATACCAAGTCTGAACAAATTTAATTTTGTGCTACTACCTTACGATTTCAGCCGCTATCGGGGTAAAAACACGATTTTTAACCTGAGAGTTAATGGAATTTCAATTCGCTTAATAATAAGAGATAAGACAAAAAGTGACTAGACATATTTTGTAATCCAATTCATTCCCCACTAACGATTTTTTCGTGAGACTTGAGCTAACTCTAAGAGGTCGGCCTCTGTCAATCTGTAATAAAAGGTCTCTAAGAGTAAAAAATGTGCGAGTTTTTTTGAGGGGGTTTAAGAGTAAAATTTCCAGATTGTGAGCATTTTTGTTATATTGCAAAATCTATCTGCGTGTGAAATTTAAAGTTTCTAGACTCCCGTAAGTATGTCAAGAATTTTTATCTGTATATCAATAGGTGAATCAGTTACACTTGCGGCTGTTTAGGTATTGAGATGTAATAAGATAGACGAATTAGGCGTTTCTCATTTTATCAAAAATATTAAAGCGCTACTAGAGGTCCACAAGATAAAGCACCTTATACTCGACTTGGTCAATGAACGAATGTGCAGTCTACAAAAAGGTGATGAATTAATTTAGTTTAAAAACATATAGTTTGAAGCTATAATGTTTCCAATCCGTTAGATAATCAGTGAACTAATTAAACAAGGTAACCGATTTGGAATTGGTTTTGTTAGTTTATTATATTTGCAAAATATAATCTCATTAGGTTTAACGTGACATGTTAGAGCTTTATTAGAGCAATAAATGTATTAAAATCAATTCAATTAGTAATGCAGTGTCACTATATTATAAATAGTGATACTATAGTTAAACAAAACACTTTTTCAATATAACTTCACCTATAAGATTCACCTTTAATAAATAACTAATTATGAAATGTGCTTCATTATTGAATAAATTTATAACTAAGGATTTAATTAACGAATGTTTGATCTGATCTTCGTGACCGCTAGTTTGTTGTTTCAAAATTGGTTTGCTATTTGTTTGATTATTTTTGGGGTTTAAACCTAAACTCGTATTATATCTTATAAATAAAAATGAATGTCGAAATGTGTTGGTAAAGCGCTAAACTCGATAACGGGTGGACGGATTCGGTTTAATTCTTTTTGTAAAATGTTCATTGAAATCCGAGGAAGGTTTTTATGAAGAAAAAGTTAAGAAAATATATCTGGAATATTTTGGAATTCAGGAAAAATTTGTAGTTTGTACGTTTCATAATTAAAATTAAAACTGGCACTAAACAGCTGTTGACAGCTATAGTTCGACAAACTTTCTGAAACATCTGCTTACATTTAAATGTTACCAATAATAAATAACAGTGCGTGATCGTGTAATGCAGATAGTAAATAAAACATTAATATATCTGTGACCTAAATCTATTGAGTTTGCTTTTGTCAACTGATACACGAAAACAAATTTCGTATATCGTGTTTTGTGCAGAGTGTTTTACTTAGTTCGTGATTAGTGAAAAAATAATTTATATTTGATATGCCTCCTATAAGACGAAGCAATTTAGGTAGAAGAACCAGAAATGCTACAAAACCAAGCTAATTACCGATCTAATCGTACTGCACAAGAACGTGACGACGGAAATGAACGTGAAAGAATTCGGATATTACAAACGCGTGAATCGCGAGCGCGACATTCAACTAATAAATCGCGCAAGTTTGAATCGAGACTGCTTTCAGGTTACGATGTGTCAATTGACTACAGTAACTACCAATGTGTTGTTATTGTTTCTATGAACTCGGTTTGCTCACAACTGTAAAGGCATTAAAATACAAAAAACGAAGCCCAATGGATTGTGTTGTGCAAAATGGTAAAGTAAAATTGATACCATTGGATCCACCCACCAGAACCATTGTACTCATTGGTTTCAGGAATAGGAACAGATTCTATACACTTTTTGACACATATCCAACAATATAACAATTGCTTTTCAAATGACTTCATTTGGGACAACAAATGTAGTTCGGGAAAATGGTTATGCCAACTTTCAAGGTATGTATTATAGCAGTTACTCATAATTATTTTAGCGAAACAAAAATTTTTTCTGTCACCAAAGTTAAGATGTGTTTACTAATCTTTAATTCTTAATCACTTATATATCACTTAGTCATCATATTATATGGTGATTCAGTTTTCAGTGACACTTTTTATTATATTTTATATTTGATAGATATTAGTTAAAACTAAAATTATATACTTTTTAAGATAAAATATTATTTAAATTTGATCACTGACAATCCATTAATTTATACCACACCATAATATTTTTTTTTTATTTACAGATACAAGGGCAAATATAATCACAGAGCAGGTTTCACTGTTACCAGTGTCAGATAGCGACAAACAAATTCCTGCTAAATTTTATTTTATGGGAAATTGACCACAAGAAATTGATCTGCGTTGTGCACATAACAATTTAGTAAAGAGGTCTATTGTAGAACAATTACAAACTTTAAATTTTTTCATCAACACAATCAATTGATTATATTGTTTAAAAACTGCCCTGGATCTGATGCCATCCGATAATCACAAAATTGTAATCAGAGCTGATAAAACACCTGCAGGGTCAAACATACAAGGACGTTTTAATGCAACCATTGCATTGATGAAGTTGCTATCGTTGTAGTTGGAGAAACACTTGGAATCCCGTGATATTGTTTTACATCGTCGGAATGATCAATTACAACGTATAAAAGGAAACTCAACCGCTCATATGATGCACTGCAATATCCCATTATATTTTGGCAAGGTGAAGTTGGCTACGATTTCCTCAATAAAAATGATAAATCCCATTAACAGGTAACTAAAATATTAGTTTAGCTATGGCGATAATATCTCAGTCATTATATTATGTATATTTTAATTTTTTAATATTTGAATGTTATTAAAACAAAATATATTTACAGGTTCTGAAAACCAACAAAAAAAGTCAGTTCAATGAACTATTATTCATACCGCCTAATGATTCGGGAAAATAAAGAAAATCACATAATTGAAATGTCGGCGATTATATCACAAATATGTTGTTGACATGTATGTTAAAATTGAAAACGGAGAGATTAACATTCATCAGGTTGAATCAAACCAAACTCCCGATTCTGAAGAGTATACCTTCGAGATGCGATTAATACTGATGGAAATGCACAGAATGTCGGTCTGATGACTATTCTTCCAGCAACATACATCGGAAAGCCCGTCGGCATATGCACGAATATGCTCAAGATGCCATGTCGTTATGTTCGTCATTATGGTACAGGAGATTTGTTCATCACATTTACATGCAATTCCGCAATGGATAGAAATCAAGCAAAGGAGTTATATTCCCTGGGCAATCACCCATTGATCGTCATGATATTACAGCCCAGAGTCTTTAGACAAAAATTGAAATCTTTAAATGGATTTCATCGTAAAACATAATGTGTTTGGTGAGACACGCTGCTGGATGTATTCTGTGGAGTGGCAGAAAACGAGGATTGCCACATGCACACATTTTGATTTGGTTGGTTGAAAAGATAAGGCCAAATGAAGTTGATGCAGTGATATCAGCTGAAATCCCTAATGTACAAGTAGATCCTGGATTGCATGAGGTAGTTATCAAAAACATGATACATGGTCCCTGTGGAACTCTGAATCAAAATTCACCGTGTATGATGGATGGTAAATGTTCAAAACGATATCCACGGACATTAATATTGGAAAACAATTACTGGTAATGACGGTTATCCCATTGTATCGTCGCAGATCGACAGCAGACAATGGAAAAATCAACAATTGTCAAATTAAATCAACAAGATATTGAAATAGATAATCGTTGGATTGTTTCCATATTCACACCCATTTTATCAAAGACATTCAAAGCACACATCAACGTTGAATCTTGCCATTCAGTGAAATCTATTAAATACATTTGCAAATATGTAACCCAAAGGGAGTGATATGGCTGTGATTGGAATTGGTGCAGAGAATTCCAATGATGAAGTTTACCCAATACCAAATGGGCCGCTATGTCAGTAGTAATGAAGCAGTTTGGCGAATATTTTTCTTTTCCTATTCATGAGAGACACCCTTCTGTTGTTCACTTAGCTGTGCATTTAAGAAAATGGACAAAGAGTGTATTTTACAACAGCACAGAACGCAGTACAAAGAGCTGCTCAGCCACCATCTACTACATTAACCAGTTTTTTTGAGACATGCCCAAAAACGATGATTTCGCACAAACATTGCTATATTCTGAAATGCCAAAATATTATACCTGGAATCAATCCTCAAGGAGATTTTAATACGAACGGAAACAAGGAAAACCAGTTCCAGGATATACAGATGTATATTCCACCGATGCGATTGGCCGGATTTATTCAGTACATCCAAGCAATGATGAATGTTTTTTATTACGACTGCTATTAGTCCAATGTAACGTGGCCCAACATCATTCCAAACAGTTTACGAACTGTTTGATGGTGAATTGTGTGGATCCTACAGAGAAGCCTGTCAACGTTTGCAATTGCTTGAAAAATGACGCTCATTGGGATCAAACTCTCAATGATGCTGTAATATCATCACACGCTCATCAAATACGAACATTGTTTTCTATAATCATATCTACATGCTTCCCATCAAACCCAATTGATTTGTGGATCAAGTACAAAGATTATATGTGGTGATGATATTTTGTATCAAATACGGAATAGAATGGGAAATCCAAATATACAAATCAGTGAAGAAATTTACAATGAAGCATTGATTTAAATTGAGGACATGTGCTTGATAATGTCAACAAAACAAACTATTAATTCAATTAGGCCTGACCGCGCCCAATCGTCCAATGCATGACGCTTTTAACCAAGAGTTGCATCGAGAAAAACTGTATGAATTTCAACGCTTTGAAAGAATTAATTTTCAAACAAATCTTCCATGTTAAATGAACAACAAAAAATATGTATTTGAAACTCTTATGAAAGTAACAAATGATGAAACTGGAGGGATTTACTTCTTAGAATGCACCTGGTGGTACAGGAAAAACTTTTTTGATTTCATTAAACATTAGCAACAATTCGCTCACAAAATAAAATTGCACTTGCACTCGCTTCGTCGGGAATCGCAGGCAACTTTGCTTGAAGGTGGTCGAACAGCCCATTCAGCACTAAAATTGCCATTAAATATGCAAAGCAAATGAAAACTCCAACCTGCAAAACGTTTCCAAGAACTCTGCAATGGCAAAGGTTTTGCAGCAATATAAATTGATTGTTTGGGATGAATGCACGATGGCACATAAAAAATCTTTTGGAGGCTTTAGACAGAACCTTAAAAGATCTACGGAGCAATAATAACCGATTTGGTGGTGCCATGATTTTATTAGCAGGAGATTTTCTTCAAACATTGCCAGTGATTCCACAATCAACGCCCGCTGATGAACTCAATGCATGTCCTAAAGTCCTCCAATTTGTGGAAACATGTCAAAGTACTTCATTTAAGCAAGAAATATGCGTGTCGAGTTGCAAAAATGACCTATCTGGAAACATATTCTCTAAACAACTCATTGACATTGGTAATGGCAAATTTCCTATAGACATGTTGACTGGCGCTGCATTAACTTTCCCTCAAAGTTTTTTTTGTCAGTTAAACTCGATCAAAAGATGAACTTATTCAGAAGGTGTTTCCAGATGTTTCTCAAAAATTAACAGAAACCATGATTGGTTGAGCGAACGAGCTATACTGGCTGCAAAAAAACATAGATTGTAAATGAATTAAATTTCAAAATTCAAGAACAAATTACAGGCGAATTGAGGATATATAAATCATTTGATTCGGCTACTAATCAAGATGATGTAGTCAAACTATCCACCGGAATTTTTAAACTCGCTGGATTTGCCAGGATTGCCACCTCACAATTCTTCAATTAAAGGTTGGAATCGGTGGTTATAATGTTGCGAAATATCAACCAACCGCGTCTTTGCAACGGTACACGGTTAGCGATAAAAAATTTACTAAACCGATGTGATAGAAAGCAACTATACTCAAAGGAAAGTATAAAGGAGAGGATGTTCTCATACCCGCGCATCCCAATGATTCCGACTGATGTGCCATTTGAGTTTAAACGACTACAGTTTCCAGTGCGGCTTGCTTTTGCTATGACTATAAACAAGTCCCAGGGGCTCTCATTAAGTGTTTGTGGTATTAATCTAGAAAAACAATGTTTTCCTCACATGGTCAATTGTATGTTGCCTGTTCCCGTGTTGGAAAACCATCAGATTTGTTTATCTATGCGCCAGGTAATCAAACAAAAAACATCGTATACCACAAAGCACTACAATGATAATAATAATAATTATGATTCACATGATTTAAACAATAAAGCGATTACTTACTTTTAAATCCTTATATATGTTTATTTATTTAATTATTTTTTATTCACAACGCCCTATCACCAGGGTGACGGTTTCTCCTGTTCAGGAGAATTTTTTTTAAATACTGTAGGCAAAAAACTTGCCACATTTACAAAACCTTTTTGACAGGACGAAGTCTGTCGGGTCAGCTAGTTCATAACATAAAAATGTGTATAGTAGTAAATACCAAATGTCCATACGAAAATTTCATCCAGTATAGCTTATGTTTTAACTTTTTGCCTGTTACTTACAGTTTATTAGACCATTATGTGTTCGATTATGTCATTATGTGTATGCGTGTTTGGTCGTGGACACACGAAGTTTTTGTCAGTGAATAAGTGTCAAAGGTAACTGCTTATTACTTGTTAACGAATATTAAATCAGCATACTGTATAAACACACATCTCATTGAATAAATTATAATTAATCTCAATCCGAACATTAGATTAATCCTAAACTTTCATTTATATATCAATAAGGCAACATAAAAACAAAAACCTTGTATGTGAAATAGCACGTTTAACCCTATTTAGTTTTGTTTATTCCTGAAATACACAATAGCAAACCTTAGGTATATTATTTCTTTGGAATAATAAAAAACACTTAAATACAGTTTTGCTCGAGTAAACGTTTAAAAAACGGCGCTTTATTTAATATTAACACTTCCTTTTATATAAAGTTTTTTATTTCGGAATTCATACACATCTGTTCATAATAGACAGTTATCATGATTTATAGAATGACTAACAGTTATCTGTAGTCATATGCAGTTTCAAATTGAATAACCGATACGCCACCAAATTAATAAAAACTTCTGAAAATAAGGTAAATGGTCATTGAAAGCTAAAAGCCTTTCCATTTTCACCCATTTTGGAGTCATGAAGTTTGAGAGTAAATCAAATTTTTGTAACTAAGAATGGAAAACATAAATTTTACCTGCAAGATTCCATAATTTTAAAGGCATAACTCCTTTGCTACTAAAAAGCTATAATTTTCCTACTATTTCTTTAATACTAAAATTATAAGTAACAGTTAAACTGTTTTCATTTCATAGTGGAGTAATAATATCTCCGTTGTGGTAATCCTAGTGAACGCACTTTATGTTTTTTAAAACATAAAGGGAGCCCAATTACAATTTTTATTTTGAAGTAGACATAATTTTAATTTGTATTGTTTCAAATTTGTATTGATAAGAGGCTCAAAAAGTAAATAACATTTACACTGGCTGTTATTTGAGGTTAATGTGCAAAGGAGCATTTTTGATTCGAATCTATTAATCTTTGGCATCTTGTAAATCTTCTTCCCCGGTCTGTTATTCGCGATGCCCTACGAACAATATAAAATACGTTTACTTTGAAAAGACTACTTAAAAAGCGTCTACTTCCAGCCAATTTAATCTACTGCCGACTGCCGTAGATGTGTTTACATTGATGCTCTGATTAAGAAAACATTATAATACGTTGGTTTGATAAGAATACTTTTGCCAAAGAGTGACCAATTCCCGTATTTTTTAATTTAATTTAAGTTATATTCGTTAGAGTAGTAGCGTATTTTTTGTTACTCCAATACATATGTTTCAAAACCATCCTGGGTTTAAAAAGCGTGTACTTACACTACATTCAAAATAGTCCACTTCTACTAAAGTTAATTTCTGGTGCGTCATCGTAAAGTTTGCCTTGTCCTCGATTTAAGGACGTTGGTTTAAAAGTCTACTTCGGTAAAAAAATTACTAACTGCTGGTCGTGATAAGAGTGTTTTCTTTCTTGCTCCAATTTAGAAAACTTCTCGGTCTGTACATGACTATTTCCGAACATTGGACTCTACTTCCGTTGTCGAAGTAGGATTTATAACTGATGCTCCGCTTAAAAAAAAATTACAATTTATATATGTTACTCTAAAAAGTATACCTTAGTCAAGCAGTAACTACTTCAAGTCTATATTATTTTCGGTGAATTTAGTCGTTTTGGAATAATACACATGACTGATCTCTTGCAGCTTTTGGGGTTTTCAGTATTCCGCAAGTACATGTTGTGAAAGTTATAAATACTCCATTGTCTTGCTAAAAGAGATTCTGTCTGTCCATAAGATTTGTCAAACAAATTGTATTGCTCAAAGTAGAATTTTATAAATAGCGACAAAAGGCTAGTCTAACTGCATAAATCATTAGTATCAAGGCCGTGTAAAAATCTTCAAAAATTGTACATTTACTCATGCTGATGTCGCCTGCAAGATCTTTGCTACTAATCTCCGGGTTTTTGTCTAACTCTGTCCAATATTTGTTCTTCTGTGTTTCAAATCCATACTGCTGCCCCCCCAACTCACTAACACTGCTGGTGCACAGATCCAAGTTCTATCAAACGCTAATGCAACCTTGTAAATACTTGTGTACTACAGTACACCGACCAGGATATCGGACAGTGCAATCCCTTTTGAGCCGCACTAGCATTATCATCACATAAACCATACACATAATGTTTTTCTTTATATTCCTGATTTGTAAAAGTCATATTTAAATCACTTCTAACTATTAAATGACCTAAATACACTACAAATAAATATTATACAAACCAGATATGTCATTGGAATTAGACCCTATATCATGATATAATGGGGTGTAGTCGGATATGGTTAAGTAAGGCTGGCTGTCATAGCTATCAGCATGTATTTTTAATATGGTAATTACTAACTAGATAAGATAAAGTTTTATTTGAATCGGAATCTAATTAAAAATATGTGTAAGGTAAAGTCATGACACTGTACCAGTATTTTTAAAACCAGTTGGCATTTTTATAATATCGTGTTATAACAAAAATTTTTACGGTAATTGTACTTAAATGATTAAATGATAAAACTATGTATCGTATTTTCTGCATGCTTAGATTTTTTATTAGTTTATTTGGCATTTGATAGTCTCTAGCATTTTTATATAGAATTATGAATGTTAGCTTGCCCTTTTTATTTTTCAAAAATTGAGAACTTATTTACGAAGGTACGGGCTCATTACAAGTTATTCCATACTTACTCTAAATTTAATTTAGAATATAATATTAGTAATCAAGTTCGAGAAATTTTTAAAAATATCATAGAAATTTAAAATTTTTTTTAAAGAAATATACATGTTTTTAATGAAAAATGAAAATCATGTTTGTCTGGATGTGTGGGAGTAATAATTTCCAATTTTAAGTCACATTTATGTTTGCATGTATTATCCCTACAAAAATATTCCATACTAGGTCAAGGCCACCCTATATACTCGTATACACATACATATATATGTGTGTGTGTAAACTAACAAAGCATGTTTATACATACAAAGCAATTTCGTATGTCTTGTACATGGCTAGCTCTGTAAAAGTTGTTTACACAAGCAATTTATCGCCTTGTTGGTTAGTGGTTTGAACCGTGAAATCTAGGAACATGAGTGGTTCGTCTCTCCTTAAAATATCCCAGAACGTCAAAATGTTAAGCAAGCCCGGGAAAAATTCCTATTTGCCTGTTTTTATCTTTATCACTATTAGTTTTTCCAAATATATTGCAACTAAAATACTTGATTTTTTTAATTTTTAATTCAGATCAGTGTTATTTGGCATAGCATCTAATTATACTTGAAATAAAACACAAATAGTCATTTCCAATTAAGATTTTCAAAGTTAAAATTATTAATTATTATTACTTATAACTATCACAATTACATGTTTTTTTGGATTGGTTTATAATAATAATTGATAGGGTTTTAGTGAGAGATGTTTGTCCCTCTGTACAATGTACAAAGTGAGGGTTGAAATTTGTTTCAAACGACACGAAGTTAAGCAAATAAGTCTATAAAAAATTATTGTTTCTTTAGATTGTTTAATATCAGAAAATAGATAGGCTACCTAGCTAAATATTAATTTTATACCTAAACTTTAAAACTGTACTCACAGTTTAGAGCACTATCTTATATTTGGAAATAAAATATTTCGATGTTTTATTTTATCGTATTATAGAATATTTGAATTCTACTTCAACTGATCCTGTTTTCAGAAATATCTGTAACAACTTCATCCTCATTATTAATATCTAACATTTATTATTTTCTATTTTTTATAAACTAAAACTGTTTGCAGTAGTTGTGTTTTTTACGTGATGAAGTATGATAACACTTATACTTATACAATTCGGGGCCCTTTGCTTAGAATAAACTATCAATTAATTTTAGATACATTTATCAGTATAGTGAAGCATTAAACATGTACTAACATAATAACTGCGGGTCATATTCTGTGTATACATATGCAGGACAGAAGGCTATAAACCATCAAAATGTGTCCCTATTTCGTCCTTTAAACTTACATTTCACTTCCCGTCTAATGTATTTAAGGCGACATACTTGAGTAAAACCTAGTTTATTAGGACCAAGAAAATACATAACGTTTTATGGCAAACTTCGATCCAAAAGATGTTAATTCCTGTATTTATAATCCCTTCCAGTCTCAGATATTTCTGATGTTATATTTGATTATTCTTATTTTCCCATGATCATTTTAAATAAAAATATATTCACACGTAAGCTTATTATTTTATTAAGGTACTAAAATAAACATATTAAGACATTAAGATATTAATTCGATTGGGAACATTCACTACTAGTAATTTATTTTATTTTACAATATGCTTTGTTCGCCAGGATATTGTATCACTCGTTATTTCGTCCCAGATTTCATACTTCAGTACTATCATGCAATAGACCTTCCCGGCGTGCATAAATTTTCTTCTACAACACCTTGACTCTGGAATGCTGCCAATATACCGACCGCGCTGAGTCTCCATATATCATACTCGTATGTGGAGGGCTCTTTGTGTCCATAAACTCCACTTGCCGCCTTTGAGCTGCTTAAAGTTATTTCTAAAGAACAATAAGAATTTCTTCCTAATTCATAACTTCCTTAAGACGTGGTCTAAATTCAGTAGTTTGGTGAATATAGTTGTACAAATCATTTGCACCAACTTGTCGCAGCTAAGGAATAGTTTTTTCCTGCTTTCTTCAGGATAGGATACTTTGTTTGAAAACGAATCCTCACTACTGTGAGTGTCTAGAAATACAGGGATGAAGTTTCGTATACATAGTAAAGAGGTAAGAGATAACATTGTTATAATGCAAAAGACATTTTTCATACTTCCCACATTACATTTATGAAAAAATGTCCTTTTCCATTAAAACCTACTCACTTCCACCAAGAATACAAAGCAGAAAATAAAAATTATTGTTAGTTGGATACTGGACTGTGAAGGATCCAGAATGTTAGTTAGAAAATGTTACAATGTTACAATAATACAATGGTTAGTTTTCCCTGAATAATAATTCAACCTTTCGTTCTGATAAAGGACGGTAAGATTACATTAAAAGATGTTAAAACACTGTATCTCATCTTTTTGCACACGGTGGCCCATTTGTGTTGTGTAATGTTCCCCAGACACTAAATTGCGTCATCGAGATCTTTCGAGTAAAACATCTCAATTCGTGAATTACACATGTATGGCACTTGAACAAGGCTTACGTGAAAGAAAATCCTTCGATACGTAATTTATTACAATCGGATGTTGCTACCATGCACTATTAATTAATTTGGGGCTGGTATTTTGTTCTGGTCCTGTGTTTCAGATATATGCAGTTATGAGTTTTCCCAGTCCTTGAAGTAAAAGATTGAATAACTTTTGAAATATAAGTTTACCAGTTTATTAAAGTCGTAAATATATTACAATTCTGCTTTGATATTGTAATTAAAATAGAGTAACATCTGGATAAATAGAGGAATACAAAAAATTATGGAACGCGGGAAAATGCCACTTTTACTTGCCCGCTTTAATTAATTATTAAACAAGTTAGGAGAAAGCCAAATCGGTTTTTAAAACTGCTTAAAAAACCTATTAAAACATCATAAAGCGTAATTTTTGTAATTCATAGTTGAATGTAAAATTTACAAACATGCGTAGCGTATTTTAATTGTATGGAATAAAATATATCTTGGCTGGGTTCCAGAAAATGTAACATATTAATACTGATAGAAATAAATTATACAGGGTGTTCTGAGAAAAAAGGTGCCCATAAGTCAGGGCGTGATTCCTCACATCAAAATAAGAAAAAAGAGGTCTAATTAACATAGGTCCGAAAATGCTTAGTTACCAAGTTATATACAGGGTGAAAGATTTCGTCTGAATTTCAGTTCCCCTGCTGCACACGAAGCCCTACGGGTATTTGTTGGCTGTTAATTAAGATGTAAAATTTAGCGCGTACTTTATGTAAAATATGAACTTAAAAATTGAAAAAAAACCGTTTCCAGACCTGTAGCTACAAGTAATTTTTAAGATATGTGACGAAATACGCGAAACTTGGTCCCGAAAAACAAGTTACATTTAGGTTTGAAGCAGATTTTTACTATGTTAAAATGTACAATAAACACAAAATATTTTTTTCAACGGTACTTGTAGAAAAATTTAATTTCGAAGAGAAAGATGTAAAATAAGTCTATAATAGACAAACTCAAACTTTAAATAAATAAATCCTTAATTACCATACACAAAACGCATTGGAAAAATAGACAAAATCTGTTAAGCTCTCTACAAATGTAATATTCTAAAAAATTTAAAACAGCTGTTTTATTAAAAAATTTTTTTTGAGAAACAAAATAATTTCCTATTTAAAACAATATGTTTTTTTAAAACAATGTAACATTGTTTATAATAATTTAAATAAATAACATTAACAAGCAGCTATTTTTCCATTGGCTCATTAAGTGCGTGTGTTGATCTGTACTTTAAATACAAGTTAGTGCGAGTGCCCGTTTGAAGTTAATTTTTGATAGCTAATAATGATCTTATTCATCAGTGGCAGGTAAATATGAATATTATGTACAACTAATGGTGAAATGGCAGACATGCAATTTAGATGTACGGTCTTGCACATTGCAAACAGTCGTCAGGCTAGAAGACCCCTATCAGGAACATTTTCCTCATAGACAGTTACCGACTCATAAAATGTTTTCTTCCATTCATAGAAGGCTAAGCGAGACGGGAAACCTTTTAAAATCTGGAAAAGTTGGTAGATCAGGACGGACCACGTATAAACGATAATCGAATTGGGGAGGAGGGCGTGTTGGACGAAATAGAGAATCATCCTGGAAGAAGTACTAGAGAACTAAGGCCTTGGATTTCGGTTGGTCGGTTAATTCAATTGTCTGGAAGATTTTAGAGCATGAAATTTTACAGCGAGCAGCAGTTGCCATTCTTATCACTAATTCAAAGGGTCCAGGCTCTTTTGCCTCGAGATTACTTTCCTCGTTTTTCAGCTAAGCCAAATGGCTTATCCAAAGGTGCAGAAATCCACAAATTTTTTTAAATTACATTATCTTTACTGAATGAAGCAACCATTTTCAAAGAAATGGATATTCTTAACACCCATCAAAACTCACATGTGGGCAATTGAAAATCCACGGTGCTATTTCAGAGAACCGTCACCCAATATCAGTTTTTATATAACGTATGGGCTGCTATTTCTGGGTGATAAAATTTTTATTATTAGTTTTTTACCTGATACGCTCAAATGGGTGGGGAAAAATTATTTACCATTTCTTGACGATCTAATCTGAATGAGTTACTCGAAGATGTGACCACTATACACACGCAACAACAAATGTGGTTTCATGCGGATGGAGGCTCCAGCTCATTACACATTACAAGTAAGAGAATTTTTTAATAAAATGAAAGCCATATCCAAACAGATGGATTGGTCGAGGGAGCCCCTAGCAGTAGCATGGCCTGCAGAGGTCACACTGACCTCAATTCCTCTAGACTTTTTCTTATGGGGACATTTAAAGACGCTTGTCTACGACTCGCCAGTGTGGATACCATATGAAGAGTTTGCGAATAAGGGTATTGTTAACGGGATTCAAAGGAAATTACGTGAGGATCACCTGGGATCTTCGAAAGAGTTCGGCATTGCTATGAGAAGAACGGCTGGATGCTTGTATTTTGAATGAGGGGAAACATTTGTTGAATCGATCTACTGTGGACGTGGTTAGTTTTTTAGGACAAGTGTAACTTTTTTGTTGAATGGATAATTCAGAAAACATTTTTATTGTATGATAATTGTATGATTGTTAAAAAAAAATATTTACTTGATAAAAAATAAATAGTAACTCATTAATTTGTTTTTTAAAATAAAAACAGGCTGTTTTAATTTCAATATTTAAGACCTTTGTAGAGAGAGCCTTAAACAGATTTTAGTCTGTTATTTTCATTCATGCGTTTTTGTATTAATTAAGGATTATTTTTTTGTTTTAAAGTTTGAGTTCGTCTATTATAGGACTTATTTTACATCTTTCTCTTCGAAATTTAATATTTTCATACAAGTACGTGGGAAAAAATATATTTTGTGTTTATTGTACATTTAACATTAGTAAATCTGCTTCAAAACCTAAATGTAACTTGTTTTTCGGGAACCAAGTTTCGCGTATTTCCGTCACATATCTTAAAAATTACTGTAGCTAAACAGGGTCTGGGAAAACGGTTTTATTTCAATTTTTTCAGTTCATTTTAATTAAAGTACGCTAGAATTTTTAATCTTAATTAACAGCCAACAAATACCCGTAGGGCTTCGGTTTGGCAGCAGGGAACTGAAATTCAGACGAAAATCTTTCACACCTGTATAACTTGGTAACTAAGCAATTTTCGGACCTATGTTAATTAGACCGTTGTTATTCCTTATTTTGATGTGAGGAATCACGTCCTGACTTTATTGGGGCACCTTTTGTTCAGAACACCCTGTATACCTCATAAGGACCTCTTACCTTAAGGGAAAAAAGACAGGAACTTTGTATGTACGAGTAAAATTATGTTTTACGGTAAGAGCTCTTTTGCGTCACTGAATAGAGGACTTCAGAATCAGGATTTCTTACAGTAACCATCGCTGTCCTCAGGGCTGCTTGGGAACACCTTGTCATACTCAAAAATACAAGTGGTGAAATAACTGGAGATTACAGTGTTCAAAACACTTGAAGTATGATAAAATAATTATATAAGGAAAAATATTTTTGTTAATTAAAAAAATTTACCATATTATTTCAGGTATTTTTTTGTTTATGGATGTATATAAGTATTTTCACAAGTTATAATCACTTGACTTTGAAGCTACTGTAATGAACCGGAGACGTTGTTATTTATATTATATTTGGGCCTTATTTCTGACAATGCAATATATTTACTTACTAACCTAAATGGTAAAACTTGTGGCACATGTGTAACTTCCATGCATATATTGGAAAACAATTCATCGCTAAGTAAATTATGAATTTCTTCGGGGTAGAGTTGTAAAAACAACTCTCCCCAGTTAAAACCACTTTTCCATGCGACATGTGCAGTGATAGGGTTTTGGCTCGAGATTTTCTCACTATGCATGTGGTCCTTACTGAGCTTAGAGATGTTTAAAAAAAATCACATTTACAAGAAGAAATTCATGCTTTATGGAGTTACGAATGTCTAATTTAATAACAATAGTGGAGAAGAGAATTTCACCATAATTTTAGGTACGACTTGAAAGAAAATGCTCCTTGAAAAGAAAGGTTTGATCCCAATTCCCAACATAACGTATGGAAACTATGGTCTAGTACATTGAGAAAAAGACGTTTTTTGCAAAAACTACGGATACTACCTTCAACTGTGGTAATTTTCCTTCTAACTTGTCATCAGATAAAGAGTGAGAAATGATGCATGTTGGAGGCTGCATGCGTGCTCTGCTTAATAACAAATAAAATAGAGAAATAGTTCATTTGATTGAGAATTTTTTGCAATCCTCAAAGTCAACCACAGTGCCCGAGACCCCTTGTGGTTGCAATCAAATGTTGGAGTATTTTGTTAATGTTTCTCTGCAATAGCTTAGCTTACGAACATATTTACGCCTCGCGATTTAAGGGTTCAAGACTATTCCCTTTTCTAATTTGTGGTACAATCAGTTTTTGACTTGGAAAATGTTTTTATGATACAAGACTCATGCCTCCTTTTCAAATATCTTCTCTGAATTATAAGTTAGTAAAAGTAGAAAATTATTTTGATGAGGTAAACATGAAACAATACAGGCAATGAATATCTCAAATTTCAGGAAATTATCTTAATCAGGACAAATAGAAAACGGCTGCAGATAACAATGTGGTTTTTACAATATAAGAGACCCAAGGTTGTTGTCTTCAGGTAACGTGTGGTTCAGCGAGTTGAAACATACGATTTTCTATTTAAAATTTTATTGAGAAACATATACTTAAAACCTTCGATATTTAATGTTAATTACACTTAATAGGAAAGAGTAAATAACTTCTTGTATTCATAAATAAATAAAAAATTGCCATGCTAATATGAAAAAAAAATTCCTTGATATCAGTTTAAATCCATAGTAACCTAATTAACTCGGAAAAAATATGTATGAGTGCCTGTTCATATACAAATATGGCTTAAAGATTTGTACTATATTGGTTTTTTTTAAATATGTAACTAAAAAATCAATAAAAGTGCTTTAAATGTTTTAAGTAAAGAGTAAGATGTATTGAATTTTAAAAATTAATGTAATGTCTCTTTAAATGTCAGTATAATGGTTTATTTATTGATAATTTTAAAACTCTTATAGCAAAAAAGGTTGAGAAAATTTGTATTTAAACCCATTTAAGGTTGACGAAGAGAAGAAGTAATTCTGTCAATTAACGAAGCGTAAACTATTTGGTAATTTGCAGATCATTGGGTTGATGACCTTCTAAATAGGTTTTGAGGTTTTGTGCAATTAATTAATAACACCCGACTGCGTTAGAAAGCAATATCTTCATGTGTCAACTTCACCATTCAATCTGAATGTCAGAAGAAGTGTGATTGTGGAACAGCTGCAATGAGAAAATGTTTTATTATATAAGTTCAATATATTGTTTTACTAAAATCCGGTCAGTGATCCTTCTCAATATAGTTTACCACTCGCGGTAATTAAAATTTTGTTTCCTATATTCTGTATAATCTTTCATATCATACATTATACAAGAGCATGCCTTTATAAAATGGCCCAAAAAAAACTGAATGCATTATAATAAATGTGAATATAAAATGTTTAATGACAATCATAAAGATTTTTAAGTAAGATGGAGGGTTAATAAAATGTATTTCCAGCATGCTTTTAATAAACGTTACTTTTATTTGAAATGTATTTGGTATCGCTTAAATGGCAAATAATATACTTTATAAATGGTTTGTTTTTTCTCTACCACTTTTTTGATTCTGATTCTTTAT
>NW_025779968.1:0-50000 GCF_021130785.1 Homalodisca vitripennis
TATTTATTGCCCAATACAGATTTCAAAAGGCTTTTTAAGATTAACTAGTTTTATCTTTATCTAAATACAACAGTTATATACATTGATTTATTTATTTTTTAGGGTGGAAGATGGTGAGAACCTACATAAGAAAAACCGAGAGAGCTGCAATTTCAGAGGATGCAGTCAGATGTGCTATTGAGGATATACGGAATGGCAACCAAACAATCCGTGGAGCTGCTGCAACATATGGACTTTCTAAATCTATGCTTCACAAAAGACTTCAAAAGCTGCCAAACGCTGAAAATGAGGACGATCCTGTGCAATCTACTTTTCCCCGGTCTAGCAAGTATAACACCAGACAGATTTTTACAGATGTACAAGAAAATATGATAGTAGACTATCTAATTCAATGCAGTAAAATGATGTACGGCCTAACCTATAGACAGGTACGTGAATTTGCCTATTCATATGCTAAAAAACTTGGGCTTGAGATTCCTTGTAAGTGGGAAGATGAAAAACTAGCAAAATATTGAATGGCTAAAATGTTTTATGCGCCGTCATCAGTCTACACTGAGTCTGAGAAAGCCAGAAAACACCAGCTTTGCTAGAAATATAAACTTTAATAAACAAAATGTTGATTCATTCTTCAATAATTTGGAAACAGTTATGGAAAAATATCACTTTACTAGTGACAGAATCATAAACATAGATGAATCTGGCATAACTACTGTATTACAAGCTCCAAAGATTGTTGCTCCGACTGGTGTAAAACAGTATAGGCCAGAATGTTTCCGCAGAGCGAGGAGAGCTTGTAACATTTTGTGGGATTATAAAAGCTTCTGGTAACACAATACCTCCTGCTTATGTGTTTCCCCGTGTTCATTATAAGGACATTTTCCTTAATGGAGCACCAACTGGCAGTGTCGGTTTTGCGACTCGTTCTGGCTGGATGTCTCAAGAAGTTTTCTTTGAGGTGGTCAAACATGTTAAATTACACACCGCATGTTCAAAAGACAATCAAATCCTCATTTTATTAGACAATCATGAGTCGCACATTAACTTGGATGTGATTATGTTCTGCCGTGAAAATGGAATTGTTATTCTAACTTTTCCACCTCACACTAGCCACCGCTTGCAACCTCTCGACATTGCTGTGTTTGGACCTTTCAAAAGTTATTGCAAAACCTCTTTTAACAAATGGTTATCTGAAAATCCTGGAATGACTATATCAATAAAACAAGTTGCTTATCTAACGTCAATGGCGTATGATGAAGCTTTTTCTAGGAAAAATATTGTTTCTGGCTTTGCAAAATCCGGAATTTTTCCATTTCAGCGCTCAGTATTTAGTGATACCGACTTTATCAGCTCTTTGCCAACAGACCAGGCTAAAGAAAATGGAGATAATGAAGGTTCTTGTAGGCCTAATCTAGAAGAACCTAAGGCAAGTACTAGTGAAAACACCAGTACAAATCAGATGGATGCAGAAAAATTACCAAATAAATTCTCAATTTGAAAATGAAAAATGCACTCCAACAGTTGTGCGAAAATATCCAAAAAAGGTAAAAGTTGTAACCCCAGAACAAGTTCGCCCATTCCCCAAAGCACCGTTAAGAAATAACACTCAAAAGCCAAGGGGCAGAAAGAAAGGAAAGACATGTATCTTGACAGATACCCCTGAAAAAATAGAATAGAGGCAGCAGTAAAATCAAAGAAAATTAAAGAAGAATTAAAAAAAGAATCTTTTTTGGCCTACAAGAAAAAACTTTTTAATGGAGATGAACAAGGTTTGTCTAAGTCTAAAGGAAAATCTAAACAGAAAAAAAAGAAAACGCAGAATACATGTGGATAGCTCTAGTACTTCTGAAAACGAAGAAGATGATATTGAATGCTACAGTGATAAAAGTCTTGAGCCCATTAGTTTTAAGTGAAGATAGTGATATAGAGGAAAGTAAAGGTGAGAAAGTAGAGTCTGATGGATCCAACATAAATGTTTTAGATTTTGTTTTAGTTCGGCTAGCCAGTAAAAAAAGTGAAAAATTTTATGTAGCACAAATCAATGACAAGATTTGTCTTACTGAATTTAATGTAAGTTTTTTTAAGAAAAAAGAGGGATCAGGGACATCATCAATTAAATTTGTCAAACCTGATCTTCCAGATGTAAGTGCCATTGACATTGAAGACATAATTGTAAAACTACCCCTACCGACTGTTTCAGGAGGTACTGAAAGAGCTGTCAGTATGTTTATCTTTAATTTTTCCTTTACAAACTATAACATGGGTTGAATTTAATGTTTACTTGATGTGTATGTAGGCTATTAATATTGTTTTTTTCTATCATTCTTGTTTTAATTTAGTAATAGTCTAGAATAAGTTTAGCTTGCAGGAAAAAATAAAACACGAATCTTGACTTTACGAATTGATGTCATACTTTTACTCTTCACATATTTTTTTAAATGTGTAAGAAAATAGGTTTGGTTTGTTTTGTAAGCATAGGTAGGTTATGTTTTATAAGCTATAACACAGGTTAAATAGCCTATTTGTTTTTCTTGTCATTTTAAGTAAAGTATACATTGTTAGTTAGTATTGAACTTATTTTTTTTACTAGTTTTATTACTTTCTTCACTTAAAGGTTGAAATAACTACTCCTTGTAAACTGTACAAAGAGTCATATGTTTGAGTTTAATTAATAAAAATCATATTTAAGATATATGAAAGATGTTTTTATCTGTCCACAACTACCCCCCAAAAATGTTGGTTATGTCCACAACTGCCCCCTGGAGGGGCACTTGTGGACACTCCGTTAACTATTTTAAAGGTAAGAATTAACAAGTTCAAAAGATGTTTTAAAGAGTAAAATGTCATATATTTACATACCTCAACACCTATATTAGTATATAAATAAAACCTTTGACAATTTTTTCTCATAACAAAAATTTAAAAAAATAAAATGTAAAATTTGTCCACATGTGTCCCCCTCTCCCCTAATGTACCTTTGATTAGTGCACACTATGAATAAAATGTTTTTGTGTATTTCCTTAGTTTTTCTTTACTAATTATCCAATGTTCAAATCCACCCCGTCCTTGTTCAAACCTACCCCAGGCTTGTTCAAAATGTACCCCTTAGTGGGGTACATTTGAACAACATGCAGTGAACTTTAATTTTTTTTTTTTTAGCCTAGATATTTTGAAGATTATTAACATTAATTTAAGTAATTTGTTGCATAATAGTCTAAAGATCAATGTCCCCATGCTTGTTTATCAAAATAATTAATTTAAAAAAATACAAAAATGTTTTTTCAAAAAGTGTTCAAAGGTACCCCCCCTTTCCCCTACAATGATACTCCAACTTTGGCAAATGAAGATAAATCAGATAAAGCTCAAGTTTCACCACTGAAAGAAGCAAGTCCTGTAGCCTCCACTTCTTTTAAGTCTAGCCGCGAAGAAAGTTTGGCGAAGGTCCTGTCACCAGGTACCAATGGTGAAGGTGTACCTTCCCCATTCAAAAACAACTTACCCTGGCCTGGTACGCCCAAAAAGGACAAACAAGCAAGGAAGAAAGTAAAAGTAAAACTTCCAGCTGTTGTATCAAGTAAACAAAGGCAGGTTTATGAAGAGAAAAGAAAAGAAAAAAAGAAAGAAGAGGAAAAAACAGAAGGAAGAAAGAAAAAGAAAACGCGAAGAAAAGAGGAAAGAGAAGTCAAAAGGAACTAAAAAGACAAAAAAAAAAATAGTTTATGATAAAGAAGATGACTGGACATGCAAGGTCTGCAATAAAAGATACTCTGCAGAATTAATTCTAAAAATACGACGTCGCTGGATTGAATGTGAGAAATGTACGAACACTTATCACTATAAGTGCATCCCAAAAAAGCATCTTGATGCATTTGGTATTGAGGAAAGTGACGACGATGATGACGAACTGGCCTTTTACTGTCACAACTGTGCTAATGATATTGACACTGATACGGAACCATTAGGCCTAGATCTTAGTGATACTGAAGATGAAGACATGTAAATAAGAGTGTTTTTAACAATAGACAGTGTAAATATAGTGTATAGTGGTAAGGAAATATTTGTGGACTGGACACATATTATAGGTACTACGTAAACCTTCAAAAGTTTGGAGAAAATGTTTTTCACATTATCTAACCATAGCCTACATTTTAATAAAGGTTAGTTAATTGATTCAATATTAATTAGTTTTATTACATTTAGTATTTTGTGAACTAAAGTTTAATTATCAAACACTAGTCAAATTCATTATCAAACGCTAGATATTCATATCAAACACTAGGCTAAGTGATGTACTTTCCATTTTAAATTTTTTAAATATAAAAAAACACATTTAGTAACACATTATTTTATAATTACAGAAACTAAATAAAATTCTAAACAAACTGCACCCACCCTAGTTAATTTATAATGAAAGGTTTTTGAGAAAATTTTTTTTTACCAAACACTGCTGCTCTTAACACTATCAAACACTGGGTATTTTACCCTAATACCAAATAAGAATATTATAACATTACTGATTAATCACATTGTGGTGATTCAAGTATTGTCTTGATTTTTGTGTGGATTTTCATCTCCTACAAAAGGTACTATGTAGGTTAGGATTGTTTTGGTACTCAAAGGTTGTTATATTTACAAAACAATTATAGCAAATAATGGATGCATCATCCAGCTTATATAAATATTCACTCCTTAAGACTTTATGTATAAAGTTTAGGTATTGGAGATGGAAAAGGCACCCTTTCTTTATAGTCTTTTGAGGTTATTGAAGAAATAAACCTTACCTTTAATTAACTAAGATGATACAGAGGAGAGTAAGAAACCATCAACAGTTAGATTGCCCACTTTTTACAACGAAAGATATAATAACTTGCCATTCAACACTATATGATAGTACTAAGAAAGTTAATAGAGTACAATAGAGATGGGCGTTATTTAACATAACAGGATAAATAACAGTGTTGCCGCGCGGCAACAGTTATCCCCGCAACGTGTTATCAGAAACTCCCTGTTATAACAGGATGACAACGAACAATGAATTCATTTCGTTTCGTTGCCGGCAACGGTAAGCCTGTGCTGGTAACAGTCAATAGCGGCAGACTGGAAACTCTTCACCTGTTATTTGAGCAAACGGTGTTATGACAAACAACAGAGTTGTAGGATGACAATTATTTCATTGCCGGGAATCTATCTACGGCTTGACAATGACAACAGCAGCTTGATCTGTTATTACAACACCACCCGTAACGATAATATAGTAAAGTAAAATAATCAAAATACTGGAGACGCGACATTGCGGCTTGGGGGAGGGGATGGTGCCTGTTCGGACATGAAAACCTGACCTGATTATTCACTTTGTTTATTCTATTATGATCCCATTCCCACACCCGCAGTACAATTGTTTTAATTTGTTCAAGAGCAACATACAGTGTAATCTCTGCCTTATTAAACTATATGTGGTTTAAATTTTTATTTAAAATAACTATATTTCTTAATGTTTTCTTTAAAATAATTCTTGACAAATAATTGTAGAGTGATTAAGTTATGTGAAATAACACGTTTAATTTGTGTTTACTGTTTTTATTATTTATAAATATCTACATTGTAATTAATTTATATTAAAAATGAGTGGTAACAAGAAGCAAAAAACCAGTTACTTGTGGACATACTATACTGTGGTTGACGCTGACATAAAAACTGCTAAGTGCGATTTATGTGGGCAAGTATTAAATTATAAGTCAACTATAACTAATCTTAGACACCACATTGAAAAGCGCCATCCTACTGTAAATTTACCAAAAAAAGATAAAACTTCAACTAACTTGCCAAGCCCTACGACAGCTTTAATTTCTACTAAAAACTCTACAATAGGCTCTACATCAATTTTACGTAATGAACCCGAACAACCAAGTTCAGAAGCGCTAACCAATTCAAATCCACTAAGTGCATATTTTTCATCTTCTAGTGACGGTAACCAGTCAAGTATTAGATCATTTTTACCCCAATCTAAAAAGCTGAGTGAGACTCAACGTAAAAAACTCGAATAAACTTCTCTTACAGTTGTTTATTACTGACTTTCAGCCATTTTTCAATTGTCGAAGACAGAGGTTTTGTTAACTTTGTGTCGGCTTTGAATCCCGCATATAAATTGCCAAGTAGAAAAACAATTTCCAATAGTATGATTCCAGCTGAACATGAGAGATGCTTGAATTTTGTTCGGAATGAGTTAAACTCAGTACAAAGTGTATGTCTAACCACTGATACCTGGACTTCTACAAATGTTGAAAGTTATTTGGGTGTAACTGTCCATTACATTTCAGAAAATTATGAAATAAAGTCGATATTGTTGGAATGTTCTAAAATGTCTGATTCTCACACAAGTGCTAATCTAGCAAAAGAGATCAAAAACTATTGTTGACAAAAATTTCATTTATTTGATAAGATTTTAGTCGTAGTATCAGACAATGCCAGTAACATCAAAGGGGCGGTACAAAAGGACTTGAAATTGAAGCACTTTGGTTGTTTTGCCCATACCTTAAACTTGATTCTTCAGGATGCGTTAAAGCTGGTAAAAATGTTAATTGACAAAATAAAATTGATAGTGGACTTTTTTTTAAAATAAAAGGAGCACAAATGCAACTGAAAAAACTGTTGATATCCCAGAAAAATATGGGCCTTGAGCCAAAAAAACTTATTCAAGAGGTTTCAACGAGATGGAACTCTACATTTTATATGGTTTCCAGATTTGTAGAGCTGCAGGACGCGGTAAAAACTACTATCGCTTTAATAAATAAAAATTTACCTGTTTTGTCAGAGGAAGAGTGGGGATTATGCAAAGAGCTAAGCACAATCTTACGTCCTTTTGAGGAGGTCACTTCACAGATTAGTGGGGAACGCTACGTGACAGGTAGCCAAGTGATACCCCTAACAAGAGGCCTGATGTCCGTGTGTAAAAAAATGCAAAAGGAGCCATTCAAACCAGTTATTCAAAATATTATTAATGAACTGCTGCATGGTCTCGAGAAACGCATGGAAAATGTTGAACACAGCAAAACAATAGCACTTGCTACTCTTTTAGATCCCAGATTCAAACTTGCTGTCTTCAAAGACGAAACTGCAAAGCAATTGATCAAAAAAACATGTACAGAACTTTTAGCTGCAATCTGGACAGAGACACATGGCAAACCTTGCACAGCAGATGATGAAGAAATTGGTAACACTCAAAACAAAGATGGCAACGTAGATTCCGCAAAATTTTCCGTCTGGGAGGACGTTGACAACATAATTGCCAAGGAGAAACCTACAGGTAACCGCTTTAAAATTTTATTCATAAATTTAGAATTTTCAATAAATTAAATTAGGGTTTTTACTTGTAACTACACGTATTTACTTTTTGTTTAACTTTAACGCGTTGTAAGCTTTTTGGAGTTCACTGCTATGAAGGAATTGGTTTCAGGTACGAAGACCTCCGCTGCAATTGTCGAGTTGAACCGGTACTTAGATGACAGCTATCTAGGACGGAAAAAAGATCCTATGGGCTGGTGGAAAGAGAATCAACATGTATACCCTATTATGAGCAAATTGGTGAAATTAAAATTTAACGTCATGGCTACATCCGTCCCATGTGAACGACTTTTTTCTAAAGCAGGAAATTTTTTGACAGAACGCCGATCAAGACTGAGTTCAAAACGAGCAGAGCAGTTGCTGTTTTTGAATGGAAATCTAAATCTTCTACAGTAAATAGAAATCAAAAAATTTAAGTTATATATAAGTTCTGCAAGTTAAATATATGAAATTATGTAATTCATTTTCTTGCAATTAATCTTATATGAAGCCATAGTGTACAGTTTGGTTATATTGCCCATTTTATTTTCTAAATATGCTTAATTGTGTCTTTGAATCTCCATACATTCGTGTATCTTCATTTAATCTAAAGTACAATATTTGACAGTGTAATTGTAATGTACATTTGAACAATATGTTTATGTATGTATATATTTGTAATTTATAAAGTGTTCCTATATGATTTAATTAGAAATAGCAGTGTTAACCATTTTGTTTATATTGTGATAAATAGTTTTTTATGTATACATTTTGCAATTATAAACGTCATTTGTGTTACTATTTGTTGTAGTTAATATAAGTTATCAGTTAAATATGTATGTATACATCACAGCAGTACATTTTTATAGCTAAATATCACTGTCCAACGTTTTTACTTTACACTTACAAAATCTTACTTAAGTTGTAGGCTATAATTATTTCAATATATTTTATAATCAAATATGTATTTCACATTCGTAATAATTATATTTTAGATGTAATGTATCCATTTAATGTATTCTTCATTTACATACTAGTAGTGTAACTAACACGTATTTAACGGTTTTATTTTACTGTCAATTTTCCGTGTAAATACCAATTTGGGCAATTAAAACACGTTATTTTTTAAGATAAATGTATTTTAAAGAACTTTTAGTCTTGTATATAAATTACTTTTATAAAAAAAGCCTAGGGTGTGTTCATTTAATATAATAATATTTACAGAAACGTTTTATTTGGTTTGTATTATTTTGTCTATAGCTTTTATAAAGTAATCCCTAGTGTAAATTATATTTAATACACTAAAATATTTCATTTTTCAGTTTGAAATATTTTAATGTTTATCTATAGTGTAAATGTACAATGCGCTGTGAAATGTTTACATTCAAACAATAAAAACCCGATTCTGTATTTTGTACTTAATTGAACCAAAAGATACTTTTAATTATCTCAAAATAAATTATAGTAACTAGACTAAGCAGCTAAATGACGAATTTTGTACACTTAATAATAGTAACAAAGTCCGTTAACTGAATGGTGGTCCATGTTTTAGTAACGGTATTTCAGTAACGTTCTATAGGTAACAGCCACTGGAAAACGTTATTGAACCAACGTTGCGCAATGGATAGACGAGGCGCAACGGTCAGCCGATAACAGTTGCTAAAATAACACGTTGCCGCAACCTGTTATCGGTTGGCAGAATAACGTCGCAACGCGTTGCAGCTAAACAACGACATTTTCCATCTCTAGAGTACAATACAACTTAGCGGCTTGTCTGCATGCAATGTGAAACTGGCCATAGATTAGATTCCATCCATAAAAAGAACTAATCCGCTGACTTGAATCCTAACCTGGTTCACGAACTACTCCTGACCTAGTTCCTGAACTACTAGTCCTGAGCCAGTTCAAAACAGTTCAGGATTAAATTATATTATTAAAATTAAATTTTATAATTAAAAAAAAGAACAAATACAAAAATATCTATAGATTATACTTAATACATTACGTTCAATACATGGTATACTATATTATATTACTACCCTCATTTTAGACCTCTCCTATTTTTGGACAAATACCAATCTATAGATGGCCATATCTCAAAAACGTACGAGCCAATTTTGATCAAACTTTCTGTACAAATTCACTACATGGTCTACCATACTAAAATACAAGCCTCATTCTTAGGCCACGCCTATTTCCGGAGCCACAATAACTTTATAGGCCAAGTGCTGACAAAAACCAATCTATGGACAGCCATATCTCAAAAACGTACGAGCCAATTTTGATAAAACTTTCTGTACACATTCACTACATGGTCTACTATACTAAAATACAAGCCTCATTCTTAGGCCGCGCCTATTTCCAGAGCCACAATAACTTTATAGGCCAAGTGCTGACAAAAACCAATCTATGGATATGAATATGGTATCTTAGAACTTTTATGTACTTTTTATTCATTTGGCATTACCCAGGAGGCACGTGTGTAGTGGTAAAGAAATTCAATGATTGAAATGAGATTAATAATTACTTTCTTTAAAGTGATATTGTAAAACACGTAAAACTTTTTTATTTGAAGTACAATGAATTATCCTTTACTGAATATTTACCATTACACGGACGCGAACAAATTTACCTCCCACCAGCTGTGTTGTTTGTATTTGTCACTCACCTTCTACAATATTTGACTCTTGGTTCAAGGAGCAGCCATTACATGTTGGCGCTAACTGACATTTTTTCATAAAATGAGGTTTTGGTGTAATAAGGTTCTAACTGACAAACTGAATGTATTCTAAACATCTGTTTTGGTTTATGTCAGCTGATAATTTAATAATAAGCAAAATAAGATAGTTCTATCTGCTAAAGTCACTCTTTTACAATTGAAGAAGGTTCTAACTGCAACTTACAACCATATTGGTCCCAAAAACAAATAGTTTTAGTTCAATAAGGTTCCATTTGCAGATGGAACCATGTTATTTAAATGAATTATCTTTTTCAATGCAGTAAGGTTCTATCAGCTGATGTAAAAGCCTGATTCAATGTATTAAGGTTATTTTGCTTGCGGTTTTCCTAGAAACTGTAATATTATTTATTGGGATGTTTTATAACTAATATGAGTTCCATAAACGATAGTGAAATATTAGAGGCACTAGATGATAGTGAAGATCAGTGTGCTCCAAGAAATCAGAGTTTCACTTCTGACAGGTAAGAAATCTAACCTAAAATAACCCATACTGATGTTTTGCTCTAAACCATTAACATAGATAAAACAACATTAAAACTGGTAAATGGCTATATACCAGAATCCAAATTGAATGCTAAATTTGTGTATTTTATTCAAATAGCTATGATTTTATCAATCAAAATTTCTATTAAAGTCTATAGTGTTTTCATTTGGTTATAATTCCATTAGTTTTATTCATGTATGTTCTGAATTTTTTCTTTGATTTTAGCAATGCTGGTTCAGAGAGCAATCTTGATCAATGTGTAAACAACAACTATGTTCCTACAAAGGGTGATCCCAATGAACAAGGAGATGACATCCAAGATGAACAAGTAGAAGAATATCCCACTGAATGTGTAAACATACTAGATCCAAGTAACTCAGAAATGTAAGTCGTGTTAATATAGGATTTCAATAATTTTCATGAAATTACACAAACAGTCCAAATTCAGTACAAATTAATTATTAACTCCTATTGAGATAACCAATAACTACCTAAATATAGATAGGCTATTTGTAAAGAATAAGTACGTATTTGCATTTTCATGTTCTACGCAATAACCTACCTACCTAGGTTGTATTTATAATCTACCTAATCTAATCTGTGTTCTTTATTCCAGTAATTATGGTGAACACAATAACCTTGAGCAATATATGGAGGACATCCATGAAGAAACCGCAGAGGATAACCATGACATCATAGAGGACAATCATGATGAAATCACAGACAACAACCATGATGAAACCACAAAGGATAATTACTATGACCAACTGGCTGAGGACAACCATGATCAACTCGCTGAGGACAGTCATGACCAACTCGCTGAGGACAACCATGATAGGCAACTTTTTAGTGATGAAGGGAACATTTTTATAGTCATACCAGCAAATCAAAACTGTGACGAAGTGCAAGAAGACTTTTTAAATGTACTAGATGGAACTGTAGTTACAATTATTGAAGAAGATACACAAAGCATTAATGAAGGTGATTTTGTCACAGAACTTTCTTCTAATGAATCAGTACAAACTTTGGTATTTACTCCGGACAAGTCTCCTCACCCTACTCCTGAGGACGAACAAATTCAACAGACAATCACTGAAGGCACTCCAGATGATATTGACAGCTTGCCTGTCCAGAAGAAGCCTAGGAAAAGATTACAAACTCCAGATAACTGGAAAATAAACCAAAGGAAAAGAAAACACCAGGCAGGGGAAGAATATATCAATCAAAAAGGTAAACTAATTCATAAGAAAGAAATTAAAACAAAAAAAGACTGCCTAAACAATTGCAAATTCTTTTGCAATAAGAAGATTACTTGCGATGAAAGACAGGCAGTATTTAAGGCTTTTTATACTTTAAAGACGCAAAATGAGAAGTACATGTTCTTAAAAAATCTTACTGAAAGATCGCTAACAGCCAGAAAACAAAATAAAGGTGTTGAAAACTCTGTATCAAGACGTCAGTTTTCTTTTCGATACTATTTTAATATTAACAATGAAAGAATCCAGGTTTGTAAAACCTTCTTTTTAAGCACTTTAAGCATTTCTCAGAAACCAATTTATAATGTCCATCTTAAGAAAGACCCTGAGACTGACCTACCAAAAAATGACCAAAGAGGACATAACAAAAGTACTGTGATTCCTGCTTACGCTAAAAATGATGTCAGGATACATATAAAATCCTTCCCAGTTGTGGAATCACATTACTGCAGAAAGAATTCCTCTAAACAGTATTTAGACAGTTCATTAAATATTTCTAAGATGTATTCTCTTTTTGTTGAAAAACATCCTGATACTATTATTAAAGAGAGTATGTATAGGAGAATATTCTTAACAGAATTTAACATGGATTTCCATTTTCCAAAAAGTGATCGCTGTGACACGTGTGAAGAGCACAAGGTGAGTCTTAAAGAGAAGTTGCCTGCAGATTCAGAAAAATACCAACTTCATGTAGCAGAGAAAAATGCTATGCGAGAAGCAAGACATAAAGATCGTGAAAACTCTGATGCTACTGTATTAAGTTTTGACTTACAAAATGTAATTACTTGCCCAAGAGCTGAGATTAGCAGTTTTTTTTACTTTAGTAAATTAAATGTTTACAACTTAACTGCCCATTTGAAAACAAAAAATGGTAAGAAAGTTTACTGTGCTCTGTGGACAGAGGTAACAGGTGGTCGTACAGGCAATGATATTGCCAGCGCTGTATATAAAATTGTGAAGAAAGTTTTGCTAGATTTTCCAGAAACCGACAACTTGATAACTTGGAGTGACTCATGTGTTCCTCAAAACAGAAATCAAATGATGACGGGGGCTATGATGCTGATTCTTAAAAACAATCCTCAACTCACATCGATTACAATGAATTATTCAACACCTGGTCATGGAGCTGTCCAAGAAGTAGACAACATTCACAGCCACATTGAAAAAGCGTTTAGTGGTACTGAGTTTTTCTCGCCTGTAAGTCTGATGAGAATTTTGAAAATTGTTAACCGGAAAAATCCTTATGTTGTTTTGCAGATGACAGAAAATGACTTTTTGGACTTTGCAGCATCCAGTAAAGAGCTCAATATGAAACTGATACCCTTTACACTTATAAGTTCACTAAAACTATCCCAAGTCTTTGGATTGGTTGAGTATAATGAATTACATGGGCAAGAAATGAAGCATGTCAACATTAAACCAACTATGAGAACATCAAAAAGAAGAAAGACTTCAGAAAGATTAACAGAATATATAAGCTATGAAGAACCTGGAACAGTACAAGGCATTATAAAGCTGAAGCCAGAAAAGAAGAGGGATTTAAAAAGAATGGAAAGATTTATGCCTATAGTAGATAGGGAGTATTATCAAGTAATTCTTAATGCTCACTAAACATTGTGTTGAAAACTCTCTTAGAAATATCATATTTTTATTTACTGTTTTCACAATCCAGGTGTGATAGACATAGCACTTAAGTTAATTAGTGCAGTTTTGTAAATTTTTTATACCGACATTGTTAATAATAAAATTAACTATACTAATTGTAGTTTTTGTTTATTTTGTTTACCTATTCAAATATGATGCTCTGGTGTTATAAGATTAGAAATTAATCTTATGACTGAAAGGTGGAAAAAATAATATTGTGATTTCATTTAATTTAATAGAGTTCTAAGTGGTACATTGAACTGTCTTACATTAAATGATTGCTTATATTTTAGATTAATATAGTTCTAACTAGTAAATAGAACTTTTTTAAATAAGCACATAAAAAAAAGTTAAATAAAATAGTTCTAACTACCTCTTGGAACCTTTTTATGTTATATTATTAAAATATTAAAAATAATAAGGTTCTAACTGAAAACAAAAGTTTAATTTTTTAAAAGAACTTTAATCATTTACCACTAACTAATTGAATAATTCAAACTTTTAGATGATATAGCATTTAAAAAATCTACAAGCAAGTTATTTGAGCCTGAAACAATTTCAAACCGATATGTCAAATCTTTGATGCTCCCTCCTGAAAATTTTAGGATTGTGCACTTAGTACCCTTTTATTCTAAACCCACGATATTGTGAACTACGCCCAGCTGGCGGGCGTCCTCCAAAATCTCCCTGTGTTCCTCAACTATGTGTGTCGTGTGCGGATTACTGGTAAGTTAACATGAAAATTATCGTATTAACAAACGACTCAGTTAAGATGTCCCGTAATTTTAATATTTGACGACTACATTTTAATTCTGTAATAAATTAATAATTCTAAATGATAAGATGGTTTGTAAAACAAACAACATTATTCGACAACCTAATTAATGCTCTAGGTGTCGGTGTTGAGTTTTTCTCCGTTTACAAACAGAGGAGACGAACCAACAACGACATGGAGTCCTACTACAAAAAACTGAGAGATACCACGAACACTACCCATCCGAACGTGTGGATTTTTACAGTGTTAATTAAAACAGTTTATTTATTTATATTAGATTACATACGTAAAAGTAGTATTTATTAAAACGGTAGTATTAATAATCGAATTTTACAGATGGTCTGAGAGCGCTGGAACATGAGGCTTCAGTGACGTTACATAGAGGCCTCAACGCTGTAAGACCACCTCGTCCGAGAAACTTGTTGTTCGATAGGACAATAAACACTCTGACCACACGGCTAGATAGCGGGCAGTACAGTGTTCGTGAATTTTTGGAGGCGGCTAGTCACTAGCTGGACAACATCCACAACGAAGTCTACAACGTCACAGGCGACGACAAAGAAGCTGGTGGCAGAGCTGCAGTGGAGCAGTGGCAGGAGGAGGTCGTGTCCGTGGCAGCACGCGGGAGACGTGGACATATCGAGGACTGGTTTCTAAAAGCGACGTTCGGGAGTGCCAGTGCTTGTGTTTGTGTGCGGGTGAAAATCTTTTAGGCGTAATAAGTGTCAAGTGCAAAACTCTGACCACACGGCTAGATAGCGGGCAGTACAGTGTTTGTGAATTTTTGGAGGCGGCTAGTCACCAGCTGGACAACATCCACAACGAAGTCTACAACGTCACAGGCGACGACAAAGAATCTGGTGGCAGAGCTGCAGAGGAGCAGTGGCAGGAGGAGGTCGTGTCCGTGGCAGCACGCGGGAGACGTGGACATATCGAGGACTGGATTCTAAAAGCGACGTTCGGGAGTGCCAGTGCTTGTGTTTGTGTGCGGGTAAAATTCTTTTAGGCGTAATAAGTGTCAAGTGCAAACAAAATGTAATTTAAGAAAATCTTGTATTTAATTTTAGGAACGTAGTATTATATATCAAGGTTCATTAATCGTTTTAATACGTCTCATTTACAATTCCAAGGTACCTGTACCTAAAGTAACGAAAAGAAAAGATTATAACGTGTAGAAATCAAATGAATAGTTTAATAATGAAATTCATATTTTCTTATTCCATACATTTGATTTAAATGTTCTCAATTTGGAACAATCCGAACGTGTGGATCTACTAACACCTTAGTATTATAAGGGAAATAAATTCAAATATAAATGAAATATCCAGATGCAGATGAAAAAGTAGTACGCCGTTGTGCTTGTTCATACAGAGCATGAACAAGAAAGCGCAGACTCTGGGTCACGTACAGTTGCTACGCCAAAACACTGCTGCCAGAAGAGTATACAAAATGTGCCAGGCCTTGCCTCTACTTCCAGCGCACATGGTCGAGGCAGGGTATGACCACATTGTGAACTACGCCCAGCTGGCGGGCGTCCTCTAAAATCTCCCGGTGTTCCTCAACTATGTGCGTTGTGTGCGGATTACTGGTAAGTTAACATGAAAATTATCGTATTAACAAACGACTCAGTTAAGATGTCCTGTAATTTTAATATTTGACGATTACATTAAAATTCTGTAATAAATTAATAATTCTAAATTATAAGATGGTTTGTAAAACAAACAACATTATTCGACAACCTAATTAATGCTCTAGGTGTCGGTGTTGAGTTTTTCTCCGTTTACAAACAGAGGAGACGAACCAACAACGACATGGAGTCCTACTACAAAAAACTGAGAGATATCACGAACACTACCCATCCGAACGTGTGGATTTTTATAGTGTTAATTAAAACAGTTTATTTATTTATATTAGATTACATACGTAAAAGTAGTATTTATTAAAACGGTAGTATTAATAATCGAATTTTACAGTTGGTCTGAGAGCGCTGGAACATGAGGCTTCAGTGACGTTACATAGAGGCCTCAACGCTGTAAGACCACCTCGTCCGAGAAACTTGTTGTTCGATAGGACAATAAACACTCTGACCACACGGCTAGATAGCGGGCAGTACAGTGTTCGTGAATTTTTGGAGGCGGCTAGTCACTAGCTGGACAACATCCACAACGAAGTCTACAACGTCACAGGCGACGACAAAGAAGCTGGTGGCAGAGCTGCAGTGGAGCAGTGGCAGGAGGAGGTCGTGTCCGTGGCAGCACGCGGGAGACGTGGACATATCGAGGACTGGATTCTAAAAGCGACGTTCGGGAGTGCCAGTGCTTGTGTTTGTGTGCGGGTAAAATTCTTTTAGGCGTAATAAGTGTCAAGTGCAAAACTCTGACCACACGGCTAGATAGCGGGCAGTACAGTGTTTGTGAATTTTTGGAGGCGGCTAGTCACCAGCTGGACAACATCCACAACGAAGTCTACAACGTCACAGGCGACGACAAAGAATCTGGTGGCAGAGCTGCAGAGGAGCAGTGGTAGGAGGAGGTCGTGTCCGTGGCAGCACGCGGGAGACGTGGACATATCGAGGACTGGATTCTAAAAGCGACGTTTGGGATTGCCAGTGCTTGTGTTTGTGTACGGGTGAAAATCTTTTAGGCGTAATAAGTGTCAAGTGCAAACAAAATATAATTTAAGAAAATCTTGTATTTAGTTTTAGGAACGTAGTATTATATATCAAGGTTTATTAATCGTTTTAATACGTCTCATTTACAATTCCAAGGTACCTGTACCTAAAGTAACGAAAAGAAAAGATTATAACGTGTAGAAATCAAATGAATAGTTTAATAATGAAATTCATATTTTCTTATTCCATACATTTGATTTAAATGTTCTCAATTTGGAAAAGTCACTCATTTGTATTAATCATGTAAATTTATGTAAATGTTTAGATATTTTAAAAGAAAGTTTTCTCATGTTAGTTTATGAACACATATTTATTGCAACATCACATAAATTGTAATAAATAATATTAAACATAATTGGTAAAAGTTGTGTTCAATATGTCGGTTGATGATATCCAATGTTATTTAAAATTTTAATCAATATAATGTGATACTATTACAAATAAAATATGTGTTGGTTCATTTGAGGGTGTTGTATTGCCAATAGAACCTATTATTTAATTCCGAGAAGAGATGAAGAAGAAGGCTATAACAGTGACAATGCAGTCTGCTACTCTCAATCATTCAGACATGATTCTCCGTGTTCAAGCGACTCAGGATGCCACCAAGTGGAATTGGTGTTTAAACGCAGGTATTTTCGCAATGCTCCAAAGCCTTACTTCTCCGACTCAGTGAGAGATACATTGGGACTAGCCGAAGTTACAAATAAAGAAGAGTGCTTTAAGCGAATCTGCAAAGCCGGGCACTTCTTTTTAGCTGTTAAAATGATAACTTTGGGAGAGGGCCCGATATGTTATGATGGAGAGGCATTCAATCGCCCTGAATGGAAGGCTGTCAATCTCCATAGATTCAAGCGCCCGACCCAAGCTTGGTTCAGACTAAGTACTATCTAACTACTATTCGAAGTAAAAAAATAGTAGTACATCTACAATCTCAGAGGAAGTGACTCGTACAGAATATTTAAAATTTACGGTATTTTATATGTGTATATGTGTTTTAAAAGATCTTGGCACAATAGCCATAGAACTGCAAGTTACTCTACATTCTTAATACTAAAATCATTATTGTTCTAAAAAATAACAACTATACAATTGAAATTATCGAAACTTAATATATCATATAATATGTATGGCATCAATGTCATAACTGAAAAAACAAAATTGAAACGAGACGTGTGGATCTACTAATACCTTAGTATTATAAGGGAAATAAATTCAAATATAGATGAAATATCCAGATGCAGATGAAAAAGTAGTACGGCATTGTGTTTGTTCTTCCAGAGCATGAACAAGAAAGCGCGGACTCTGGGTCACGTACAGTTGCTACGCCAAAACCCTGCTGCCAGAAGAGTATACAAAATGTGCCAGGCCTTGCCTCTACTTCCAGCGCACATGGTCGAGGCAGGGTATAACCATATTGTGAACTACGCCCAGCACGCGGGCGTCCTCCAAAATCTACCGGTGTTCCTCAACTATGTGCGTCGTGTGCGGATTACTGGTAAGTTAACATGAAAATTATCGTATTAACAAACGACTCAGTTAAGATGTCCTGTAATTTTAACATGTGACAATTACATTAAAATTCTGTAATAAATTAATAATTCTAAATTATAAGATGGTTTGTAAAACAAACAACATTATTCGACAACCAAATTAATCCTCTAGGTGTCGGTGTTGAGTCTTTCTCCGTTTACAAACAGAGGAGACGAACCAACAACGACATGGAGTCCTACTACAAAAAACTGAGAGATACCACGAACACTGCCCATCCGAACGTGTGGATCTACTAATACCTTAGTATTTTGGGACGTTTGGGAGTGCCAGTGCTTGTGTTTGTGTACGGGTGAAAATCTTTTAGGCGTAATAAGTGTCAAGTGCAAACAAAATGTAATTTAAGAAAATCTTGTATTTAGTTTTAGGAACGTAGTATTATATATTAAGGTTCATTAATCGTTTTAATACGTCTCATTTACAATTTCAAGGTACCTGTACCTAAAGTAACGAAAAGAAAAGATTATAATGTGTAGAAATCAAATGAATAGTTTAATAATGAAATTCATATTTTCTTATTCCATACATTTTATTTAAATGTTCTCAACTTGGAAAAGTCACTCATTTGTATTAATCATGTAAATTTATGTAAAAGTTTAGATATTTTAAAAGAAAGGTTTCTCACGTTAGTTCATGAACTCATATTTATTGCAACACCACATAAATTGTAATGAATAATATTAAACATAATTGGCATAAAAGTTGTGTTCAATATGTCGGTTGATGATATCCATTGTTATTTAAAATTTTAATCAATATAATGAGATGCTATTACAAATAAAATATGTGTTGGTTCATTTGAGAGTGTTGTATTGCCAATCGAACCTATTATTTAAATCCGAGAAGAGAAGAAGAAGAAGGCTATAACAGTGACAATGCAGTCTGCTACTCTCAATCACTCACACATGACTTTCCGCGTTCAAGCGACTCAGGATGCCACCAAGTGGAATTGGTGTTTAAACGCAGGTATTTTCGCAATGCTCCAAAGCCTTACTTCTCCGACTCAGTGAGAGATACATTGGGACTAGCCGAAGTTACAAATCAAGAAGGGTGCTTTAAGCGAATCTGCAAAGCCGGGCACTTCTTGTTAGCTGTTAAAATGATAACATTGGGAGAGGACGCGATATGCTATGATGGAGAGGCATTCAATCGCCCTGAATTGAAGGCGACAACTTTCAAGGTAACAACAGAATAATATAATATAAATAATTCATAAAATAATACCTTTGATTCCGCCCTCAGAGCCATTAAAATCATTTATTTCAGGCACATGAACGGATTACATATATATCATCTAACCTAACCTAACCTAACCTGTATATTACTAATAATAAACTGTATGTATTGTACTAATAATAAACTGTATGTATTGTACTAATAATAAACTGTATGTATTGTACAAATAATAAATTGTATATACTGTAGTGATAATAAACTGTATATACTGTTTGTTCACTTTAATACATTTTTAAGAAACATTTAATTCAAAAGAATTAAAGACAAAGACAAAAGTCTTTAACATTATTTTGGTATGTTTCTACTTTTCCTCATTTTCCTGCACATACAATACATTTGAAACCATTTTTTTTATCTAGTACATATTTTTCATTCTCGTGTTAATCCCACCAATAGCTTACCAGTTATGGGACTAACAAGGAAAGCTTTTGGATTGAGTCGATGCTAGGAGACTCGCAATATGGATGGTGGGGCCCAGAAGAAAGCTCAGTGGAGTTTTAGGAGTTTACGATTGGCATAATGAAATATTTTTTGTAAATTTGTTTGATACTAGAAGAATAGTTTTACTGGCATTTGCTTACCACCTTGACTTAAATATCATAAATATTCAAAACTAAACTTACCAAAAGAATTAAATATTAGTATAATAGCGTAATGTGTATAGTCGGCATTTATTACTTACTGACGGAATAAACTGTCAACCAGCATAAAATGTCACATATATGATTTATTAAAATTCCTTTATAATTTTTAAAATCAAGATAACAGATGATCATCTGAATATAATTCTGAAAATGAAGAAGACATGGTAGAATGGATACGGAATCCAGAGGGAACAACAATTAAAGAAAATTTAAGTGAAATGGCAAGAGCATTTCTAGATGAAAATTTAATCAGAAAATACGAAAAGCAAAAAAAGAAAAAAGGTATAACTAACAATAATTTGTTAAAATTACTACTATAGTAATTATAGTAGGATTTATCTTTATTAAACGGCACAATCACTCATCTTGATAACACAGAGAACAAGAAAAGCACGACCACACTGCTCGGCTGCCAGCGACCAACTGTACACAAGGCGGGGTGTTGGGTCCAGTTGTATTCCTTATTTGTGTAAATGATATGTTGAATATACATCTTAATTCTTCTGTTTTTGCATACGCAGACGACACTGCTCATGTATGTGGGGCTTAAAATTAATATACATTCATTATTTCAAAGATTCAATGATGACTTGCAGAAGATTTCTAATTGGTTAATCAGTAATAGATTGCTTGCAAATGTAAATAAGTCTAAGTGTATTGCATTTTTTTATAATAAAAAAGAAGAAAAGAATATTTGCACGACATGTTTGAATTGCGTTGTCACTCCCATCAACGTATATATAGCTGTGAATGTTTTAGTATAGAAATGGTTGAAAGTGTGAAATATTTAGGTATATATATTGATGAGTATTTGAAGTGGGATATACATGTAAACTATGTAACAAAAAGGGGTGACCAGTTGAAGCAGGTGTATGTGTCTTGGTTTGAGAGTACCATGAGGTATGGGATATTGCATTTTGGAGGTGCATATGCCACTGTTCTAAAACATATTGCAATGAGTCAAAGACATGCATTGCGAAATATATACAATGTAAAATATAATGAAAGCATGAGCTACCTTTTTACAGAACACAATATTTTAACTTTCACACAGATTTATAAGTATGCCTCAATTATGTATATCCACAAGAGTTTATTTATGTTCAATCTAAAACCATCCAATAGAACTACCAGATCTAGTAATTATTTTTTGCTCGAGGAACCACTTCTTATCGGGCAGATTATGCGAACGTGCTTACCATCAACAGCACCTATGCAATGGGGAAGGTTGGCATTTTTTTCAAAATCAGAAGCGATGGTTTCAAGATAAACTTTAGTAAATTCAGGTATCCACGCTTTCTTCATAACTAACCAGATGGCTTGGCATACTTCATTTATTATTTTCCTTGCAGTGGAAATCCCAACTCTGAAGGAATAATGTAGGTCGGTAAAGGTGCATCCGCTCGCTAGATACCTGAAAAAATAGTTTAGTAGGAGTATGGTGATTTATGAATATTTTTAAAACAAAAAACTATTATAACGGTGCATTTGGACATTAACCTGGACAATGAAACAAAAACTGAAATTTGGCGATTTTCAACCAAACGAAACGGATTTGTTCGTAAGAGTCCTCTTGTCAGAGAGTATATTTGTAAAGAAATCCAAGATGCCACATTTTCCTAAGCGCAGTGTTTACATACTTTCAAAGGTCTGACGATATAATCTTGTGACACGCCAAATTAGTATAGTATTAATAGTATGTGAGACTGGTGCCTTGCATTTCAACATGGATTTCCTGACATTTAAAGCGAAACAAACTATTCCTCCTATACAATAAGATGCTTCGTCACACAGATATTTTATAATATCCTAAATCACGGTCGTTGTCCTCGGTGGCTTTTTCATACTTTGGGTGTGTTGTATGGGATGGTATACCTACCATCTTCACCAAATTTCAGCCTGTTGTTTGAAATCCAGGTTGATGTTTCTTTTGTCCAAATGCCCCGGTCAACTTTTATATTTAATTGTCTCAGGAAAAGAAGTAATAAAGGGATGGGGCAATCTTCGGGACGCATTCTCGAAGTCGAAGAAGAAACTAGCAGAGTGTGAGAAAAGTGGAGCTAGTGCCCATAATATTAGGAAATACATCTACGCTGACCAGATGCAATTTTTAAATAAATTATACCAGTCAAGGGAAGTTGCAGAAAGTTTAGAAGTTAGAACAGACAACAATGAAGACAAAGCTGAAAATAATCTACCCGAAGCCCAACTACTCCCCAAGAAGCCTACGTTGTCCAAACCACGAGAAAACAAAAGACGTCGTCAGCCTGATGAGGTTGAACTAAAGATGATAAAAGCATTAGAAGAACAAAGTCCTCGTATTTCTTTTATTCAAGGATTTGTGCCGCATTTGCACAAGTTCGATGACAGTGAAATTCTTGAATTCCAAATGGGTGATTTGGAAGTAATTAATATAATAAACAATAAACGCAAACACACTGCTCAACCTCAACTACTTCCCCAGCAAAAATCCTCCTATTATCCGAACAACTATCCCTTTCCACAGTATCAATCATGTAGCAATTTCCAATTGTTTTATCCCAACCAATTCAGCGTAAATAACAGATTCCAATCACAACCACCCTAAATTCATCAATTCCACGAAAATTGAAATCAACATCCACAAACTCCCAATAACAGTAATTCAAACCACCAGCAGTGATTCAAAGCACGCTCTTCGAAAGGACAGCCACTTGCAACATCAACAACAAACCACAATAACAATACTATCAAGATTTTGGCCACACGTCAGCAACCACATCTCCAGAGAACTATCCATCGGCGAGCCCTTCTCCAGCTGAATCTCCGTATTCAGAAGCCAGTTATGACTTTAATTAATTAGTTACATCAAGTCTTTATCATATTTAAAGTATTCAGCTTCAAGGTAACATGGAAAAAAAATTAAATTAATATTCAAAATATAACTTGTGTGATTATTTGTTTTCTACACTTTCTTATAGTACTTTTTATAGTAAGATAAATTTACATGTACTTAATACTTTACAATGCACCAAGGCTTTTATTGTGACGTTTTACTTACCCTAAATGTATAAAACACTCCATTAGTTTGCTGTAGTATAAAATAATTATCTGATCAAATTATTATCAGTAATATTGTTTTAATATCTTATTTTTTTATTCTAGCGCTTAATATTTCAAGTGAGAAAATATTTACTTTATTTGTTTATAACACTGATTTACTTTCCTTAAATATGGATTTGTATTAGTTATTAGAAACAAATTACTTATATACTGTATTATTTTATTCGAACTATCCATCGGCGAGCCCTTCTCCAGGTGAATATCTGTATTCAGAAGCCAGTTATGACTTTAATTAATTAGTTACATCAAGTCTTTATCATATTTCAAGTACCGTAGGACGGGGTAACTTTGGGACAGCGGGTAAATTTTAGTTTGCAGGCTTCCCTGGTGGATACACTGCAATAGTTTAGGCTCGTTCTTTATGTTGGCCTGTACAGTGCTGTTACCTGACGGCAGTTTACAGAACCTTTGCTAACGGCACCTGTGTGACAGCAAGGTTCTATTTCCACTCATCATTTTTGCGATTTCTCTCTTTTGATGAAACTTTCACTTGTGCCTTCGCAGCTGCCATCACCAGATTAACTTCAGGTGTGTATAACGATTACTAAATATCTTCCTAAGTGTTAAGTGTAGAAGTAATCATGTTGTTATAAGAATTGTGATTCATAACCTATAAATTGTAGTTTTTCAGCTTTCGACGGGGTAACTTTGGGACTGTCCCAATCTTACCCCATAAGACTGCATTTTGACGTCTTTCTACATTGGTTTGTTTTTTTTTCAGGATTTGATTGGACAACAATGCCTAGATATCCTAAAAGACCTCTTGGAACAAGGCCATACAAAAATTATACAGAAGAAAGTTTACAAGAAGCCTTATTAGCGATCAGAAACAAGACACTATCGATCCGAAATGCATCTTCCAAATACGAAATACCAAAAAATACTTTACATTTAAAATCTCAAGAAAAACATACACAACCCGTAGGTCGAGCCACTGTATTTTCTGAGGAAGAAGAGGAACAGTTTCTTGCGCACATTGTTGCCGTATCGAACTATGGATTTCCTGTTAACAGCTTTGATTTACGTTGTGTAGTGAAATCGTATCTTGACAGAATTGGAAAAAATGAAACACGCTTCAAAAAGAACTTACCAGGAAATGATTGGGCAAATTCCTTCTTAAAGCGCCACAAAGCAGTACTAACACAAAGAACTGCGAAAAATATATCTTATTCTAGAGCAGCCACTGACGAACAAGTTGTTAACAGTTTTTTTGACAACTTAGAAAAAGAGCTTGATAGCATTCCAAAGGAAAACATTTGGAATTACGATGAAACAAACCTTGTTGATGAGCCTGGTTCTGGTAAAATAATAACTAAACGAGGAACTAAATACCCGGAGAGGATACAGAATTCTTCAAAAGCATGTACTTCTATCATGGTATGTGGTAATGCCGCCGGGGTACTAGCGCCACCTTACGTGAACTACAAAGCTGAGAAAATATGGTCAACTTGGACCGATTTTTTTTTTTTTTTTTTTTTTTTTTTTTTTTTATAAGGGGCGAAAAACGCAGCGGTTATCATCGCCCTCAAGAGAAAATTGGCACCTACTCGTATTTGGTGGTGTCAATTAGGCAAACATAGATTACATTCTATAATAAAAAATATAAATAGGAATCAAGGCAAGTAGGTGAGTAAATAATTTTAAATAACCTTATAACTAGATAACAATACATGTAACAAGGGAAAGACTGTAGAGAGGTCTTAATCCATATAGGAGCTAAAAATATAAATAGAACATAAATAAGGACAAGGTACATAACATTAATTAAATAAACTGTAAAAACTTAACAAATTTTACTGCTACCAAGGTAGCTGTAAAGGGGCTAATTTGGCAGCTGTCATAAATAAAAATTAAATCATAAAATTAATAAATATTAACAACAATTAATAATCGGAATAGATAAACTTAACACAATACTATATTTTGTTTATCAGCGTTTATCCATTGAATAAGCATGTTTTTATTTTATTATTATAATGCATGCAATATTTTACTTCTTTACTACATAGTGATTTTTTTTCTTTGTTTTGTAACAGGGCGGAAAGTTCCACGTAACGTTTGGAACTCCGTCCGGAGCTCCAAAGGATCCTCAGTCGTGTCATCATCATTGATGGACAGTTGAGATGACTTAGATGATGACGTGTTAGGGTTCCTAACAGGTACTTTTGACCTGTTATCGACTTTAGTTTGAATATTCTTCTTAAGCTTTTCTGACAATTTCTTTCTCTCTTCGAAACTTAAGGCAGGTTTCAAATTTTGCTGAACTTTATCTCTATACGTAAGACCTCCTGGTGAAGGTTTAACATAAGACTGTGCATTAGGTTTAGAGGAGGTCTGAACGTCTCGGGGAGATTTACTGGGCAAGACCACAGACTGTTCCCCAGCACCTGCGGCGAGGTGCTGAACCAGAGCAGCCACCTGCTCAGTCAATGCACGCACCATACCCTCCAAGACTGTACATGAGGAACACTGTGCAGTCTGAACAGGGACAGATACAGCTTCAGAGTAGGAAACTCCTTTTTTTGGAGTTGGGGCGACCCTCCTCCTGTACTCTTTACGCGCCTCGTTAAATGAAAGCTTTTCGATAGTCATAATTTTTAATATTTCTTTTTCTTCTTTAAAGGTGTTACACTCTCTTGAGTATGCCGGATGTTTTCCCTTGCAATTGATGCATCGCGTCTCATTTTTGCACCCCTCCTCTTGGTGTCCTTCATCACCACAGCGGGAACATGTCTCCGGGTTCGAACACACTTTACTGGAGTGCCCGAACCTCTGACAGCGGAAACACCGCTGGGGGTTTTTAAAGTACGGCCGCACAGACAAAGACATATAACCGGCTTTGATGGTTTCTGGCGGATGGGGTTTTGCAAAGGTTAAAATAAGACCCGGGGTAGGAACCTTTACACCGTTTTCGGTCCGAACAATCCTGACCACATCAGTCACCATCTCGCACTGCAGCTCAACCTTTATTTCCTCTTCACTGCAGTCCATAAGGTCTCGACAGAAAACGATTCCCTTGGAAGAGTTCAGAGAGGCATGAGGCTGGACAGTAATCGCTACCTGGTCAAAAAAACTCGTCATTTTAAGGAACTTCTTGGATTGGATGCAATTTGCAGCCTCCAACAGGATAGTTCCATTCCTCAGCTTCCTTATAGATTTAGGTTGCCCTCCACAGGCTACTAAAGATTTGTGGATAAGGAACGGGCTCACCTTAGTCAAAGTCTTTCCATCTTCCTTATGACTTAGCACAAGAAATAAGGGAGTAGGAATATTTATCTCATCGTCGGTTTGTTCTTTTTCCATTTTTCTTTGCTTGTTTTGATCGAGCTCACATTCTGAGTCAGACAACTGCCGTTTCTTCTCTAGATCACTTTGATCTCTAGTTACTACGCTTCGCCCTAGTTTTGGGGTGGTTTCAGTTTCCATAAGTATTTTAACCAGCGCATCGTGTGTAAGGGTGCAGGCCGAGATACACCGGGAACGGGCACGCCCTCGATAAAACTGGGTCCCGTGGGAGCCCAGGTTAATCTACCCCAGATCCCCGGGGCCCGGTGTTGACTCGTTTAACCAGGCTGGGTATACTCGCACGGCCTGGGCTCGCACGTTGCAGCAGGAGCTCCGACACTCCTGCTCAATACACACTTCCTGACCAAGGACATCGAAGTGGCTGGCTTCTGAACCAGTACATGACTTACGCCTCGGAAGAGACAAGCTCACATCAGCTCTCACCGACACCAGATAGGGCACCTAGTGCCGGCTTAAGCACTCCCAGCGAGCCATGCACTGGAACGGTCGAACAGAGCGGGTACTAAAGACCCTGGAGGGGGATTGGTTAGGAATTAAGGAAATGGTTAGGTGGGTGTGGGCAGTTTAACGTCATACCCAGGACGGAACTTGGACCGAGAATGGGCCTCCTGATACTCGTTATAATCGAACCAAATCAGGTTGGTTTGATAGCAATTCTTTTGAAGATTGGTTTGTGTCATTGATGCTTCCGATTCTCAAGAAACAGGAAGGACCAAAGGTCATCATTGGTGACAACCTTAGTTCTCACATAAACATAGAAGTTATCAAACAATGTGAGATGAATAACATCAAATTTATTGCGTTGCCGCCCAATGCAACTCATCTTTTACAACCTTTAGATGTTGCGTTCTTCCGCCCCATGAAGGTTGCATGGAGAAAAAATATTAAAAGACTGGAAAGAGACGGCAGCTGGAAGTCGTTGTACGTCAGTACCAAAAGATCAGTTCCCTAACCTCTTAAACAGTCTATGGGGTGCTATGATTAAAGGCCCAGACAACCTTATTGCCGGGTTTCGCAAGTCAGGGATATGCCCTATAAACAGAGAGCCAGTTCTCAAGAGGTTACCATCAGGAAGTTTGGACGCATCAATTTCTTCTATTGTTGGCGAGAGTTTTCTCGAACAGATTACAATGAAGCGTCAAGAGGCTACTCAAGGTCGAAGAGTACAGAGAAAGAAAAAGTTAAATGTACCTCCTGGAAAAAGTATATCCTCAGAAGAATTCCAAGCATCTGCACTACCAATGGATCAACCATCCACTTCAACTGGAGTTCAATCATGCAACAAGAGAGTACGGCCAGATTTGAAGAAACTCGAAAAAAAAACGGAAAAAGAGAGTCGTAGACAGCAGTACTGAGGAAGAGGATGACAGGTTTTCTGTTCAAGACTCTGAAGACTCGGAGACATTTAGTGAGTTTGAGAATCAAGATGTGACCCCATCCATTCCACTCGAACAAACATCAGCTGATGTCTTACATCTGGAAGTCGGGGACTTCGTCCTTGTAAGATACCAATGTGAACTGTATCCAGGAAGAATAATAGAGTTCGACGAAGATGGCGATATTCTTATATCCGCAATGAAGAGGTCAGCTTCAAATTGGAAGTGGCCTAACCCTCCTGACGAGATCCACTATTCAAAAGACGAAATTGTGCAAAAATTGATAAACCAGAACAAATTGGCCGGCGAGAAATTTACAGAGTTAAAGAGCTAGAACTGTACAGTGACCTTCTTTCTTCGGCTATTGTATAGCCAACATGTGTTTGGACAATGTTACGTTGTAGAACATTATTGCTTCTTTTTGTCATACAAAGTTGTGTGTTTATGACCTCTTAAATATAATACAGATGGGTAAAATTGGTACACGCTCATTTTCCCAGTTATTTCTTATGTAAACAGTACTGTTATACGATATTGTGGGGTAACATTAGTACAATGACTTGTTTCCTGCTGTTTCTAATGGAGAAAAAGTGCTGTCCCAATGTTACCCCAATCAAAGGGGTAAGATTGAGACAACTTAAATATTTTTTTTATGAAATACCGTAGGTTCTATAGTTTTTATCTTTCAACATTTTGAAAGAGGAAGGATGACCGTACATGTTAATGATTTTTTCAGTATTTTAACTGTAAAAATAAGGACAGGAGCTGTTGGAACATTTGAAAAGTGTCCCAAAGTTACCCCGTCCTACGGTATTCAGTTTCAAGGTAACATGGAAAAAAATTAAATTAATATTCAAAATATAACTTGTGTGATTATTTGTTTTCTACACTTTCTTATAGTACTATTTATAGTAAGATAAATTTACATGTACTTAATACTTTACAATGCATCAAGGCTTTTATTGTGACGTTTTACTTACCCTAAATGTATAAAACACTCCATTAGTTTGCTGTAGTATAAAATAATTATCTGATCAAATTATTATCAGTAATATTGTTTTAATATCTTATTTTTTTATTCTAGCGCTTAATATTTCAAGTGAGAAAATATTTACTTTATTTGTTTATAAAACTGATTTATTTTCCTTAAATATGGATTTGTATTAGTTATTAGAAACAAATTACTTATATACTGTATTATTTTATTCGTTGTTATACTATGATATTAAATTGCCTACTATACTTTAAAGTGAATTCTTATTTTATTTTATTTCGACCCTTTTTTACTTAACTTGTATAGTCCAGTCTATTTTTACAGCACAGTCTATTAAACAGTCTACTGTACCTTGAAGGTACTATAGTAGGTTTTATGTTAACAAATTTTATAGCAAATATTGGTAAAAGTCATCAAGTTTGCAACGTAATATGATCGTGTGGACAGTAAAGAAATTCAACTCGTGGGGAGGCAATGATGTCCTCCACCTTCTCAGTTTCAGGATTTGGTTGCGACAACATGAAAGGGTGCATGATAGCTTTTGTGAGAAGAATGACTACGAAGTTTACCGGAATAACATGACAATTTAATTTCTTTACTCTTACAACTTAACGACATATTATAGTTAAAAAGACAGCAAAATAAAGGCCGAACATCCTCATAACAAGCCAAGAGAAAATAATAGTTCCCGGAATCCAGAGGGAACAACAATTAACGAAAATTTAAGTGAAATGGCAAGAGCATTTCTAGATGAAATGAAGAAACAAAAATTAATCAGGAAATACGAAAAGCAAATAAAGAAAAAAGGTAATAACTAACAATAATGTTTTTGATGTTTCATCAGAATCGCACATCAAAATTAATGGGCCCGCGTACTCCAATCATAAAACGGCAAATCAAACTACATCCCACGGATTGGTACAAGGGTTGAAATATCCAATAAAACATTTATATTTATTTGTGAGTATGGCCTATGGTAAATTTTGTCTGTCTTTTTTTGTATATTTGAAAACATATTTTTATTCCTCAAACCTATAATGTGCGAAAGTAATGTATTCAATTATTATTACGTCATTATATTAAATTTTCAAAATGATATACATAATAAATGTTAAAATTTAATTGGTCACAAAGTGGTATGTGTCTATTGTTTATATACTTACGTGGGTTGACAATTTTTGCAATGACTTTACAGTAAAACTAATAAGAAGTAAAAAAATTGTAATACATCTACAATCTCAGAGGAAGTGACTCGTACAGGATATTTAGATTTTACGGTATTTTATATGTGTAAATGTGTTTTAAAAGATCTTGGCACAATAGCCCTACAACTGCAAGTTACACTACATTCTTAATACTGAAATCATTATTGTTCTAAAAATTAACAACTATACAATTGAAATTATCGATACTTAATATATCATATAAATTATAGATATAATGTGCGAATCGATTCCTAATAGACTTTTCCGGTGGCAGGTGTACTGATGGGCAGGAAGACGGAACTTCTCTACAGTAGAGTATTTGCCTTCTTGAAGGAGGTTCTGCCTGACTGGTATACCTCAGTAATAACTTGCGACTTCGAAAAGTCATTGACAATCGGCTTAAGAAGAGCATGGCCAGAAAGTCGAGTAGCCGGATGCTGGTTTCACTCGGCAAATGTAAGTTTTTAATTTTATAACATTTATACATCAATATGTATGGCAACTGTTTATTGTATATAATTTAATAATAACTGTAAGTGTAACAATGACAAACATTATATTGGTTTGTAACATCATAAATGTATGTCATCAATGTCATAACTGAAAAACAAAATTGAAACGAGACTTATCTCTACTAATACCTTAGTATTATAAGGGGAAATAAATTCAAATATAAATTAAATATCCAGATGCAGATGAAAAAGTAGTAGGGGAAAGCGGGGCAAGTTGATACGTGGGCAAGTTGATACGGGGGCAAGTTGATACAGTGCGGGGAAAAATCTTTTAGGCATAATAAGTGTGAAGTGCAAACAAAATGTAAGTTAAGAAAATCTTGTATTTAATTTTAGGAACGTAGTATTATATATCAGGGTTCATTAATCATATTAACACGTCTCATTTACAATTGACGTAAAATATTCAACGCACAATGTCCACCCACGTTGTAGCCAGCGAGGACAGAATAAGATAGAGTGGCTGTGTATATTACGCGCGGTGAGCCGACTGCTGGCGGGTAGATGGACCAAGATGGCGGCCCTAGAGTGGTGAGTCACCCTACTGCCGCGCGTCACAAGCACGTTGTAACACATCTCCGCTAGCAGTATCAAGCTGACAGCGTTAAGCTATGGTGTTTTGTGTAGCTTTTGGCTGTTCTAACAGCACTGATAAGAAGAAAAATATCAGTGGTATTACTTTTCATAAGTATTGTTTATGTTCCTATTTGTTGTAAATTTAAAATAACAGTAATCCTAGTAATAAAAATCCGAAAGTGCCTTTGTTTGTTTTGTTTTTACGCGTAAACTATATAACCGATTATACTGAAATTTAATATGGACATTCTTATGGTCCCTGGGATGAATATATAGGCCCATTCCTATTTAGAAAACCCATCGAACTGCCCCACTGTTTTGTTAAGCAGTTAAAAACCCACCGTGGCCTCTACAAGTTGTGAAATATTAATAGAAAGAGCCTGTCAAATGTATTCATCTGATTTGTATAAACATTCTATTATGACAATACAACCATATTTATTATTTGAAACATTAAAACTCTTATTATGAAATTCAATACATTATTATTCTATGTAATTAAATTTAAAAATCTTGACAAAATGAATAAATTTCTGAATATGTGGAGAGCAACAACAGTTGATTACATTTATGGATTTAAAATAAATGTGTTATTTTCATACATTATCGGCATAGTAAAATTATGCCTCTAAAGTCTACAATCAACGTATTACGAAAATGGTAATTATTTCGTGGACTACCAACCATTTCACTTCTCAAAAGTACTGATGGGCTCAAAAATTAAAATAATTACGTTATTAAATAATTACGTTAAATTATATAGAATGTTTTCTGAAAGATCAAAAAATTACGACAAAAATAAATCCTACTGATTATAGAGAATATTTAAAAACATAAATTCTGCAATCGTCAGATAATATGGCAGACATATGCATACAATGTGGAAAGAGAGAGACTCGATGCAAAATATGGATAATGTGCGACAGCTGCAAACGATGGTCTCACTTCAAACCAAGTATTTAAGCAAAACCCTACATGAGGTTGAGGTAAATGATTTTATTTGCAAACTATGCCAACAATTTAAATCGAAATACAACAGGAACCCATGGGAATGAAACAATTACCAACAACCACTGTTTTTTAAGGAAAAATATTAGGTCCCGCACAACGCAAGCATTTGACCGGAAGCAATCATGACCAAACCATTTACAATTATATTTTTTACTGATAGGTACTATCCCGAGTTATGTTTTTCGTATGTCACCATTAACGTGGGACAGTCGTATCCCGCAGCTGGAGGCACTTGTGTCAGGCTGATATGAATTTTATTCTTACAAGGTCTAAATTAACAAAAACGTCTTTTATTTGGGTCAAATTCTTCTGATTTCAACATTATTGTAATTTTACGTATCTAAAGATGGCGTAACGGCTTATGGGGAGTCGGACACTTAAAAATTATTAAAATTTCATTTTTTTGTTTTTAAGTGTTATTTGTTCTTTATTTTATTGGGTTTAATTTAACACTAATTTTACATTATTCGAACAAGTACTTTTCTCAATTCAATAATTTACTGTAGGCCTACCATAAAACGACTACGGGTAAAAGTCATCAAGTTTGATGTCCACCTAAAGGTCTAAGGGAAGAATATAGAGACTACTCATCCCTCTTTCAGTACAGTCTTTTAATATATCTACTGTACCAAATAACGACTAGATGTTAGTCCTTTACAAAGTCATTGTCAACCCAAGTGTTTTGGCAAAAAAGGCAAAACTGTTGTCTTTGTAAAGAAAGGAAGGCTCTAATGCAAGGAGCTACTATGGCCAGCATTTATTTTTCAAGTGCTGCGAACAACTAAACGATACCTCTACACGTATGAAGTAGACATGTAGGGTGAGCACATCCCTCGCAGGGTTATAGTGCCAGAAACACAGTAGAGGTTAAGACTGTACTTAAATATGGTGCTCAATACCCGCTTCCAAGAAGCTTTTGTTACGTATATAACGTGATAAAATTGTTATGTCAATATAAGAACTATTAATGATTTGTGTATATGATAAAACAATTATACCGATGATTTTCATAAAAATCGTCACTGTAACTTAATGTTCGTTGGATCTTTACATGTCCACCCTTAAGGGTCAGAGGTATAGGATAGGGACTACACATCCTCCTTTCAGTACTTTTTATAGTAAGATACATTTACATGTACTTATACTTTAAAATGCATCATGGCTTTTGACGTGACGTTTTGTTACGTTTCGTAGATAAAGCAAATAAAATGAATAAAGCAATTTTCCATGGAAACCACAATTTTAATTATTTATCCCAACATAACTATGAAATGAATTATTCTTTAAATGGGGCAATTGTTTATTATAAACCAATAACTTTCTGCTTGATTATATTCTAGTAAGACTTGTTTCAATCTCACGTTATAATTATTAAATATATTAAAGTTATGTATTAAATATGTATTAAAGTTAATTTTTAATAAAAAGAAGATTTAAAAATAAGTAGAGAAATAAGCGAGTCAGTTCTGAACACAAATACTACCCAGTTTTATTTTTTGTTCCAGCATACAAAGGAAGACAATGACCATCGCCCAACGCATCACAAACTTGCCTCGAGCTTTTACATACCAAGAACTAGAAATGCTTGTACAAAACTGCGTTAGACATTGGACCATGGAACTGCTGGAAATGTTCATTGATCAGCTTAGAACACAATCAGCATATATATTCTGTAAAGCCAAAGTTGTTGCAGATACAATCTTGTATTTATGCAATGGTGAGAGGGTCCGTGGATTTGCTTTAAAGGCAGAGTACTGCACAAGTCCTCCTAACTACCTACTTCTAAACAGTTTCAAAAGAGGCAGATGAATCAGGAATGGTTTAGGAACCAATTTTTAAAGTCTGTTAAAGTAACATTATTGAATAAAACTTCCATATCATGCATGTTTTGTACATTGTTCTTACATCATTACAGAAATGCAGTCATATAATATTGAAGCAATAGTTTCAGGACAAAAAGTGCACATCATGTGCAAAGAGCTTGACGACTTATTCGAAACATTACAACCAGGAAAAGAAATAGTCATCCTCACGATGGCCCTTATCCCCAAGTTAGTGACAAAATGAAACAACTTCACCCATTTCCAAAAATTGAAGACTAATTCACATATATGGGGGCATGGAAAATGATAAGTCTACAATATTGCTTTATTTTCTGTAATATCTTTACGTACAATTAAGAGGTTTTTATATAGTATAATCAATGTTTATAGTAATAATGTATCAAGTGGATGTAACATTGTCCATAAATTGTCTACAGGGGTCCAGCTCATCGCGGCCGTCTTCGCGTTCGGGCCCAAAATCATCCTCCTCTTCTTCATCATCGTCATAAAAAAAATCAAGGCTTATTATATTATTTATTAATTACTTGTGGCTCATAAGCTTTGTATACTATGCTATAAATAAATATGATATGATGACTCATCATATACTATAAATAAACTTGCGTTCTTATATTTTCTTCCTGTAATGTATCCAGAGCCGCAGCTAAGGGAGGCAGGGGGATCGTTTAGCCCGGGCGGCAAAATTGCAGGGGCGGCAAAATTATGGAAGGTTGAGTCATTGCATTGCAACTACTGTTTAAGCATAATTTAGGTAGTATACGCTCGAATCGCTTTACAGTTGATTCAAAAGTACAGATACCCGTGTTTCCACGGTGATAAAAAAATAACTAGCAGAACTACAATTATGGGAATTAATTTAAATTTTAGATTGTTTAGTTCTGCTTTTATACATATCGTAAAACAAATAATAAATTGCAGTTATGTCAGTAACGGTGTTTGGTGATTATCAAATTACAAATTTAAAATTGCGTAACTCGGAAACTTAAATCATTATACACGGTTTAACGCATTTCATAAGGTGCCTTTGGATTACAGAGGGGGGGATTAACAGGTTGGATTTTTTTGCTTTATATCTAGTTTCAATATGTTAATCCACTGCTAATGTCAGGAATTCTGCTTGGAACTTAACTTATAGTTTATTAAGTAATAGATATCCAGATATATATCGTTCACACATATTCCCATAATAATTTACCAGTTCTAAGTTCTTGAAAACGTGAAACCTAAGTATCATATGTAGTATCTGCAAAAAGAATGATGGGTCAAGTTAAGAAATGTAAAACGGTTTTTTATACTATAAATTAAAAAAACATTATGATCACATATCGTTTAAAGTAGTAGTTTTTCAAATCTATAGGCGTAAAGATCAAAACAACATAAGTAAAATGTAAGTAAATAATTTCTATGTGAAAATACAATTAATTGTTCAAACAATGCTTTTTTAGACATTCGGTATATGCTCATTTTTGCTGTACGGTATATACTCTAGGTGCATACCTGAACCCAAGTTTCATTTTCTGATCAATAGTTCTGCTGAGTGTGGTATGGTGTTACCTGTGGGTATGACTGTTCCAGAAAGAAACATGGGAAAAGATGGAAGAGATCATGGATTACAACTTAATATAACAAAGTGTTGGCCGATATTGTTTGGATCCTCAAGATTGCTACCTCACATTGATGTTAACAGTTTGACACCTTTGATAATAAATAATGTACATTTAAATTTAGAGGGCTCAATTGTCAATTTAGGTTTAAGAATGTCTAATGATTTATCATGGAGTATAAAATTAAATTATATTGTTCGGAGGATTTCAGTATTTGTATACATTAGAAAATTGAGCTTTAAAACTAAAGTTTATATTAAGAAGCTTCTAGTAGCAACACTAATATTACCTATTTTTTATTATGCAAATATAACTTATTGTGACATAAATAATGAGTTAACTGATAAGTTACAGAAAGCCCAAAATGCATGCCTAAGATATATCTACAATTTAAGGTGGGATCAACATGTAACACTATATTATTAAGACTTTGGTTTATTGAAAATTAAGGAGCGGATGGATTTGAATATAATGAAATTGGCAGTCAAAGTACTTAAAAATGAACAACCAGTGTATTTGTTTGAAAGATACAAAATAAAGACTGGTGTACATGTTAGAAATACTCGTTTTTCAGGAAGAACTTTACAAATTCCGATTCATAGAACTGTTATCTAAAGTAAGTCCTTCTTAGTGACATCTATTAGATTATTGAATGTACTGGAAAGAGAACTGCGGGAAAGTTATAGGGAAAGCAATGCATCGTTGTTAAGAAAATACAAAATGAAACTTTTAGAAAGATATGAATTATAAGTTCATATTACATCAATACTGTGTAAATTATTCTTTATTGTGTAAGATCAATTTTCCGTACATGTATGGGAATTTATAATTGAGACCATAAAAAAAAGAAATTATTTTGGTATTGAATAAACATATAAAGCAAAAAGTAAAATATATAACTAAACTGTAAGTAGGGTATATTATTTAAGTTATAAGATTATATATATAAGAGGTGGTTGAAAAGTCTGGGTACGGCTTAATATTTTACAAAGCATAGCAGATAACATCTATAAACTCTACACAGTGCTATATGGCTAAGTAAACTATTTTTCCTTGCTATTACCATGACATGCCAACCATGGGGGGACGGCCCACAGAGAAAAACATGGAAATCTTAAATTAAAGTATGGGTCGAGTGATACCTCATTTGAAAGAGGTCACTTAGTAGAGTTGAATGCCGCAAACCGTATCTCAAAAGGTTTATCCAATCAGAAATGGCGGGTTGTTTTAGGTACACATTGTGAAGTACATTATGCGCTGCTATTTCTGACTTATTATTCTGATGCGGTAGGCGACGTTTCACTCTACTAACCAATGGTTTCACTGATTAGTATTTATAAAAAAATAACAAAAAAATTTAATTAACAAATTAAGTGATAAGTTAACTATTTCACCAATAAAGAACAATGGTAGAACTTAAGTATTGATATTATACAATTTAACATTTTTAAATGTTTAAACTCATTTATTTAAGAGGAACTGGGATGTTTACTAATGTAAAAGTTTCCATTCATGGATGCTGTCACTTTCTAATGTTAGACAAAATGACCTGGGATTTCCCTCCTTATCATTTCAGGTTGTTATCAACAACAGACCTACATCTATTAATTCCTGTTACGGGAAATCACATTGTCAGTTCTTTCAGATTTTTTGTCAGAGCGCGTACAGTGTTAGTTGTTTCTAGATTTAAATTGTTGAATTTCAAGTTAGTACTGAAAGAGAAATGGAATTATCAGAAACTGACAGAATTAATATACTCATTATGAGGGGATATGGTGACCTCAAGCGTTCTTACCAAACCGTAGCAGATTTATTTCATGAAAGATTTCCAAACAGACCACCTATTTCAAAAAATGGTGTTGTCACCACCGTCCGCCGTTTCGAAGAAAATGCAACTGTAAAAGATCTTCGTCGCAATGGCAGACCTAAAACAGCGACTAATGAGGACATGGCTACCGACGTACTTGTAACAGTCATTGAAGAGCCACATTTGACTACCAGAAATCTTGCTACTGAGTATAACATATTCTGTATGGAAAGTTTTAAATTCTAACAATTACCACCCTTACAAGGTACATCTTGTACATGAACTATCCGAGGACGATTTTGATAGACGTATCGAATACTGCGATACAATGATACAAAAGATAGCAATGGTCTACTAGATCACTAGACCTGTCACTTTTAGATAACTTCTATTAGGGATACTTAAAAAAGAAAGTTTATCAAACCAAGCCTTACGACATAAACGACTTAAGACAAAGAATATTACATGAAGCGGCAGAAATAACTCCTGAAAGACTACGCAATGTTATAGATACAGACCCGAACATTGTTTTTTCAGACGAAGCAAGTTTTTTGTTAAATGGAAATATCAACCGACATAACTGTCGATACTGGTCAGATACAAACCCTCACTGGATGAGAGAAGCTCACACCCAACATCCACAAAAAGTGCTGTCTTCCTTGCCCTGGCCAAGGCCTTTGACAAAGTAGATCATTTTATTTTATTGACCCGAACATTGTTTTTTCAGACGAAGCAAGTTTTTTGTTAAATGGAAATCTCAACCGACATAACTGTCGATACTGGTCAGATACAAACTCTCACTGGATGAGAGAAGCTCACACCCAACATCCACAAAAAGTGCTGTCTTCCTTGACCTGGACAAGGCTTTTGACGTAGTAAATCATTTTATTTTATTGAAGAAAATGCATTATTATGGGGTAACAGACGCTTTGGTAAAGTTTTTCGCACCTTATTTAATAAACATATAACAGTATGTTTCCTATAAAAATAATTTATCTGCTACCTTTACAGTTCAATCTGGAGTACTTCAAGGCTCAAACTTGGGACCTTGTTTGTTTACGATTATGATAAATTTAAGTGACTTGATTGTATTGATGATTTATATGGATTTGTATTAGTTATTAGAAACAAATTACTTATATACTGTATTATTTTATTCGTTGCTATACTACGATATTAAATTACCAACTATATTTTAAAGTGAATTAATATTTTTTTATGTCGACCCTTTTTTACTTAACATGTATTAGTCTTGTCTATTTTTACTGCACAGTCTACTGTACCTTGTAGGTACTATAGTAGGTTTAGTGTTACCAATTTTATAGCAAATATAGGTAAAAGTCGTCAAGTTTGCAACGTAATATGATCGTGAGGACAGTAAAGAAATTTAACTCACGTGGGGAGGCAATGATGTCCCCCACCTTCTCAGTACCAGGATTTGGTTGCGACAACATGAAAGGGTGCGCGATAGCTTTTGTGAGAAGAATGACTACGAAGTTTACCGAAATAACATGACAATTTAATTTCTTTAATCTTAGTTAACGTCATATTATAGTAAAAAAGACAGCAAAATAAAGGCCGAACATCCTCATAACAAGCCAAGAGAAAATAATAATTTGGAAGAATAACAGAAGACTTTGTGTCCAGGGGAATAGCTTGAAAACCAGTGTTTAGTTAACTTTGAATTGTTCTGCTAATAGCTGCATTGAGATTTATTCAGTGAATCTTATAAATGTTATTTCCATATTAAATGTTTTACATCTACCTATTTTCTGAACTCTTCAAACCCCCACATCTTCTTGAACGCCATTTCTCCCCCGTTATTGAACAGTGGTCCATAGTTAGATACAGAGGTTGTTTAGGAACCAGTCTTCTACTATTGTGCTCAGTTTCATTCTGGCGTCAGCTATAGTAAGTACCGCAGTCAGCGTTTATTTTATTTAGTAAAATGGACACAAATAATACTAAACTATAAATATTTCAAAACTGTGAATGTTGAAAATATATATATTTTTATAATTTACATTTTTTTTAATAAGCTGTTATTACAGATTAACTGATAATTCTATGACATTTTTCGCCTTTAACGCTCTTAATTATTCTTATCTAGGTATTGTATCTTTTGAATTTTATAGGAGGGCAATTCTCATAGCGGTGGTTTTTTACTGTCCTTTTTAGTTTTAAAGCATTTTTTTTTTAAATATAAAACCACACTTTTTTGTGAATGCGTAGTAAAATATGTTTTTTAATAGATATTATTTTTAAATGTCATAATTTATGTTTATTTCCACATTTCCTTTCCTTAACACTATGGTTGAACTCACGACCGTCCTTTGTCCCCAGCTAAGAATGCCTTTTTGAACTTAATTTTTTCAGCCTTTTTTCGGAATAAAAATTATTTGTTGTCTTGATTCAATAAAGAATGCATTTTGTATTATTATTATTTCATTCGATGTATTTTTTTAAAAGTAAAAGTTGGTAAAAAGCAGCATTTTTACTCTGTCCTCAAGTTCAAACTCACGACCGTCACAGTAACTTTTAGTTTTCATAACTGATGCCAGATGTCACTAGTAGTTTTATATCCAAGCTGGATGGAATAGTGGAAGTGTTTGAACGACGCATGGTCTGTAATTGTGGTGATTTTGTTTGAAGTTCTCCAGTATTTCCGTCATTTATTTAAGTATTCATGCCTACGTAACCTTTATTACTCACGACCGTCATGCTATTTTTAAGTGTCAATAAAGATTTACAAAGATTTAAATTTAATAAACTGTGTGTGCATTGCTTCACACAAGTGGTTGTTGGAATGGCGATTGAGGTTATGTTTCGGTGTGCCTACATAAAATAATAAACCATGCGGTCCTCACAACCGTCACACTCACGATCGTCACAAGACCGTCACACCCAGAAAGTGACGGTCGTGAGCAGATCTAGCCGGTCGTGAGTGATAAAGAGTTTATGATAATATATGTCGCTTGTATAATATATTTTATGATAAATTACGTTTCCTTATTAAATATTAGGAATTACGAAATATATCTAAAACTTAATTATATTATAATACATAATTTAAAAAAAAATTAAAATACAACTTTGAGATTTCAACACGTAAAGAATAGTTAAATTATTTTCATTTATTATTAGATTTAGAGCAATTTCTTTTATTTAATTGGTTATATAGAACATAACTATTATACTTGAAAGAAATTAATACACCACCAAGTAATGGAAATAAAAAAAGATGGCACCCCCTAGTGACAAAAGAAAAGCTGCAGCTGAGAGAAAAAGAAAACAACGAGAGAGGCTTCGTGAAGATCCTGAAAAATACGCTATGATGAAAAAAAAAGAAAAAGAACGCAGTAGGAAAAGAAGAGAAGAAAAAAGATTCCTAGTATTAATGACTTGGGTGAACGTGGAAAGAGAAAACAAAGAGCTGAATGGAGAAAGCGTTACCATAAACACGCAAAAAATAAACTTCAGCAACAACGAATTGAGAACTTTGTTGATGAACAATCTCCACTAAATTCACCGTCTGCAGCTACAGACTTACACATTGAACCTGTTTTTGAAAACCAAAGAGGCAATAAAAATGATAGCAGAAAAAAAGACTTCGAAAAAGTAGAGCCAAATACAGGAAAAAGGTAAAGCAATTGGAAAAACAATTGAAACATCAAAAGAAAAAGGCTGAAAAGTGGAAGAAAAAACATTCTAGAGTCGTATCCAAACAAGAATCAAAAGTCATCAGTGAAAATGTAGGTAACGAAATGGCAGTTAAGAGTACTCAGTTACAAGAGCCTGGAAATAAAAAACGCATTGCAAATTCACATAATATCAAGGTTTTAGTGCAAAAATTCTTTATTGATGATGAACACTCTTTCTCTACTCCTGGACGCAAAGATACCATTACTAGAAAAAAAATTAAAAAGCAATTAAGATACCTAACGGACTCCATGTTGGCTCTTCACAAAAAGTTTGTTTCTACCCAGGGCGCCAAGATTTCATACCCACATTTTTGCAGACTAAAACCTTTTTGGGTAGTTAATAGACCTACTAACAAGCGAGATACCTGCATGTGCAAATACCATGAAAACTTCTCATTCATATTTCAAAACTGTAAACAATATAAAGTTATAGAACATGTTAATTTGAACGATTTAGTGAGTAGCCTTTGCTGTGATGTGACCAAGAAAACTTGCATGTATAGAGAATGTACGATATGCAAGTCGAGCAAGATTTTATTCAATGAAAGCTGTGATGTACCACTGGATTCAATTATATACCACTATGAATGGAAAACAATTCCAGAGGAACGAGTTAAAAATGGACAGACAAGACTTGTGAAAGTTACTAAGAAAGTCAAAGTCGTATGTACTATACAAACTTTGAAAGACAAGTTATGCTCTCAGATAGTATTTTTCATGAAACATAAGTCTAGAGTGCATAACCAAAGCAAGTTTTTCAAAGTACGTGAGAACTAATTTGAATGATGATGAAGTATTCATCGTGGTAGATTTTTCTGAAAACTACCAGCTGAAATACTCAAGTGAAATTCAAAGTCGTCATTTCGGAGCTTCGAATGAACAGCTTGCCCTTCATACAGGTGCTTACCTAGCTAAAATCATGTGTGAAGATAGCTCTGTAATCAAAATCAGGACATTTTGCACAGTCTCTTTATGTAATCGTCATGATGCAGCTGCAATTTGGGCTCACCTTCTCCCTATATTTAGGAAGATAAAAGAAGATCACGAGAACGTTACTAGGGTACACATCATGAGCGATGGACCTACAAAACAGTACAGGAATAAGAGTAACATTTTCCTGTTTTGTCACTTTATGAAATTGTTTGAGTTCCAAATAGCTTCTTACAATTGAATTACGTGAGGCTGGACATGTAAAAAGCATTGCTGACGGTGTTGGCGGTACTGTAAAAAGAACAGCTGACTCTGCAGTTCGTCTGGGAAAAGATGTAGCAAACATTGAGCAGTTCTTGGCCTCTGTAGGCAACATGAGACCACTTATTTTACAAGTTGAAGAAGCCAGTATGAAGAAGTCGATGATATTAAAAAAAAAAAAAAAAAAAAAAACACTTAAATTTGCTGCTGATCAAGAATACAATGATGCTTCACCAGGTTGTCTGGAATTCTCAAGATGGTCCAAAAAAGCTGAACTGTAGATTTTTGTCGTGCATAAACTGCAGAAACAAGACAATGTGTACCCATCAAACAACATATAACCACAACTTATTGAATGCTGATATCAACTCTTCTACGCCGTCTACTAGTATCCTTTTAAACTATTTATTTAATATCTTCATTCATAAATATTTCACATGTCTTGTTTTTTGGAAATATATTTTAAACTGATATTTTTCTTATAACTAATATTGTTTGTTACAGTTTAATTTCATCTTAATATGTCAGTGTAATGAAAGAAAAATATTTTTCAGTTAAACAGAAAATGATAATATATGGACTCTTTGCTTTAATACTATGATTAAATAAAAAAAAAAAATATTTCTTACGTTTAATAATGGTCCCCGGGGATGAATATTAGGCCTATTTTTTATTTAGAAAAACCCATTTGAACTCCCCACTGGTTTTTTTAACCCGTTACAAAACCACCGGCCTCTAAAAGTTTTTGGGGGAAAATTATTTGAAAAAGCCTGTCCCAAAGTATTCAACTGATTTGTTTAAACATTTTATTTTGAAAAATACAACCATATTTATTATTTGAAAAAAAAAAAAATTTCTTTATTTGAAATTCAAAACATTAAAAATTCTATGTAATTTAATTTAAAAAACTTTACAAAATCAATTAAAAATTTTTTAATATGTGGAGAGCAACAACAGTTTTTATTATAAATTTTGGGTTTAAAATAAATGTATTAAAATTTTATACACTTTTTGGGGATAGTAAAAAATTTCGCCTCTAAGTCTACAATCAACGTATTACCCAAAAAAGTAAATAATTTTGTGGACTACCAACCATTTCACTTTTCAAAAAATACGATGGACCAAAAAATTTAAAATTAATCGTTAAATTTTATAGGGAAAAGTTTTCTAAAGGGCCAAAAAATTACGACGAAAATAAAAACCTTTTGATTATTTGATAAAAAATTAAAAAAATAAATTTTTGCAATCGTCAGAAAATATGGTAGGCCCTAAACATACAATGTTTTTAAAAAGAGGATCGATGCAAAATATGGATAATGTGCGCACTGCAAAAGATGCGATGGTTTTCAAATTCAAACCATGTCCCTTTAAATATTTAAAACAAAAAACCCTACAAAGAGGGTTAGGGGAAAAAGATTTTATTTGCAAACTAGGCCAACAATTTTTAAATCGAAAACAAAAGGAACCCAAAGGGGAAAGGAAACAAAATTTCCAAAAAACCCCTGTTTTAAGGAAAAAATATTAGGTCCCGCACAAAGCAAACATTTGGGGCCGGGGCAAACAAGGGCCGACCATTTTCAAAAAAATTTTAAAAAATTTTTTACTTTATAGGGACTATCCCGAGTTATGTTTTTTTGTTGTTACCCTTAACGTGGGACGTGTATCCCCCCAGCTGGAGGCAAATTGTGGGCAGGCTGATATGAAATTTTTTTCTTACAAGGGGCTAAATTACAAAAAAAGTCTTTTTTTTTGGGTCAAAAATTTTTCGATTTCAAAATTAAATTTTAATTTTTAAAAGTATCCAAAGATGGGGGTAAGGCTTAGGGGGGTCACACCTGGGCCAAAACGCTTTGATAAACGGGCGTACAGTGTTTGTGAAAATTTTTTTGGAAAGGGAGCTAAATCACCAAGCTGGGGCAACATTTCCCCAACAAGTTCCCACAAAAGTCGCAGGGGACGACGATGCGGATGTTGTTGGTGTGGACGGGGGCCCGATTTTCGACAAGAGGGAAAAAAGCTGGTGGGGAGAGCTGCAGTGGAGCAGTGAGGAGGGGGGTCGTGTCCGGGGGCAGCACGGGGGGGACGGGGGGACTATCGAGGGCGGATTTTAAAAGGGGACGTTGGGAGTTTCCAGTTTCTGGTTTTTTTTGTGAGGGGAAAAAAACTTTTAGGCGTAATAAGTGTCAATTTCAAACAAAATGTAATTTTAAAAAAAAAAACTTGTTTTAAATTTTTTGGGAAAAAAAGTTAAATTTAAAATCAAGGGGTTTATTTTAAACGTTTTTAAAAAGTCTCATTTAAATTCCCCAAAGGGACCTGGACCCAAAGTAACGAAAGAAAAAAATTATAAAAGGTAGAAATCAAAAGAATATTTTAAAAATAAAATTCATAATTTTTTTATTCCATAATTTTGGGTTTTAAAAGTTTTCAATTTGAACAATCCCAAAAAAGTGTGGATTACTAAATTAAACCTTTGTTTATAGGGAAATAAAAAATTTAAATATAAATGAAATATTTTCCCAAAGCAGATGAAAAAGTATACGCCCTTTTGTTGTTCTTTCAAAAGCATGAACAAAAAGCGCAGGGGCTCTGGGTCCCCGTACCCGTTTTCTACGCCAAAAAACTGCTTTCCAGAAGAGTATACAAAAAAGTGCCAGCCTTGCCTCTACTTCCACGCAAAAGGTCGAGGAGGGGGATAACCCTATTGTGAAATACGCCCAGCTGGTGAGGTCCTCAAAATTCCCCCGGTGTTCCTCCCAAATATTGTCTGTGTGCGGATTTTTGGTAAGTTAACATTTAAAATTAATTTATTAAAAAACGACTCCCGTTAAATGTCCTGTAATTTTTTTTATTTTTTCGATTTCATTAAATTCTGTAAAAAAATTAATAATTTTAAAAATTATAAGATGGTTTGTAAAACAAAAAAAATTATTTGACAACCTAATTTTAAAGGGTCAAGGGGGTCCCGGTGTTGAGTTTTTCTCCGTTTACAAAAAGAGGAGACGAAACCCAAAAAGACATGGGGGTCCTACTACAAAAAATGAAGGTAAACCAAAAACACACCCTCAAAGTGGGATTTTTTTCAGTTTAATTTTAAAAAAGGGTTTTTTTTTTATATTTGATTTCATACGTAAAATTGTATTTTATTAAAACGGTAGTTTTTAAATTTAAAAATCGGGTTTTACAATGGTCTGAAGGGGCCCCTGGAACATGGGGGCAGTGACGTTTCATTTGAGGGCCCCAACGCTGAAAAACCCAACCCCGTTTCCCGGGGAAAATTGTTGTTCGATAGGGGCAATAAACACTTGACCAAACGGCTAGATAGCGGGCAGTACAGTGTTTTGTGAATTTTTTGGGGGCGGCTAGTCAATAGCTGGACAACATCCACAACGGAAAATCTACCGTCACAGGGGCACAAAGAAGCTGGTGGGAGAAAACATGCCCGTGGAGCAAATGGCCCGGGGGAGGGCGTGTCCGTGGGGAGCACGCGGGAGGGCGTGGGACATTTCGAGGGGCTGGTTTCTAAAAGCGACGTTCGGGAGTGCCTTTCTTGTGTTGTGTCGGGTGAAAATTTTTTTAGCGTAATAAAATTCAAAGGCAAACAAAAGTAATTTAAGAAAAATTTTTGTTTTAGTTTTTGGAACGTAGTATTAAAAACAAGGTTCATTAATCGTTTTAATACGTCCCCATTTACAATTTTCCAAAGGGACCTTTTACCTAAAGTAAAGAAAAGAAAAGATTTTTAACGTGTAGAAATCAAATGAATATTTTAAAAATGAAATTAAAATTTTCCCTTTTTCCATACATTTGATTTAAATGTTCTCAATTTGGAACAATCCGAAAGTGTGGATCTTCTAACACCTTAGTATTAAAAGGGAAATAATTAAAAATAAATAAATATCCCCGATGCAGATGAAAAAAAGTACGCCCTTGTGCTTGTTTTACAAGGGGATGAACAAAAAGGCGGGGCTCTGGGTCACGTTTCGTTGGGTTTCGCCAAAACACTGCTGGGCCCAAAAAGTATACAAAATGGGGCCCGGGGGCCCCTTTCCCCTACTTCCAGCCCCCAAATGGTCAAGGCAAGGGGTTTTACCCCTATTTGAAATACGCCACTGGCCGGGGGTCCCCCTAAAAAACTCCCCCGGGGTTCCTAAAAATTTTGTGCGTCCCTTTTGCGGAATTTCTGGTAATTAACATGAAAAAATTTTGTATTAAAAAACGCTCAGTTTAAAATGTCCCCGTAATTTTAAATTTTTTGACGACTTTCATTAAAATTCGTAATAAATTTAAAAAATTCCAAAAAGATAAAATGGTTTGTAAAACAAACAACATTATTCGACAACCTAATTAAAAAATCTTTGGTGTCGGTCGTTGAGTTTTTCTCCGTTTACAAAAGAGGGGCCCAAACCAACAACGACATGGGTCCTACTAAAAAAACTGGAAAGGGGATACCCCGGGAAACCAAATACCCCTCCGAAAGTGTGGATTTTTACAGTTTAATTAAAAAAATTTTATTTTTTTTTTTTAGTTTTCAAAAATAAAATAGGGATTTATTAAAAAAGGTAGTAAATTTAAAAATCGAATTTTACAATGGGTCTGGAGCGCTGGAAATGAGGCCCTTTAGTGACGTTACATAGAGGGCCCCCAAAAGCCCTTAAAAACCACCTCGTCCGAGAAACTTGTTGTTCGATAGGACAATAAAAAACTCTGACCCCCTAATAGCGGGCAAGTACGTTTTTTCGTGAAATTTTTTTGGGGGCGGGTAGTCCTAGCTGGGGCAACATCCCACAACGAAGTATAAAAACGTCACCGGGGTACGACAAAGAAGCTGGTGGCAAAAATGCAGTGGAGCGTGGCAGGGGGGAGGTAGTGTCCCGGGCAGCCCCGCGGGGGACGTTTGGGCATATGAGGACTGGAAAATTTTAAAGCGAAAGGTTTTGGGAGTGCCTGTGCTTGTGTTTGTTTTTTGTGCGGGGGAAAAAAACTTTTAGGCGGAAAAAAGTGTCAAAATGCAAAAAAAAATATTTAAATTTTAAAAAAAATTTTTGTATTTAGTTTTAGGAAAAAGGGGAAATATTATAATCCAAAGGGTTTATTAATCGTTTTAATTTCTTTCATTTACAATTCCAAGGTACCTGTACCCAAAGTAACGAAAAGAAAGATTAAAACGTGTAGAAATCAAATGAATAGTTTAATTTAAAGAAATTTCAAAATTTTCCTTTTTCAGTTAAGATGTCCCGAAAATTTTAATATTTGAAGACTACATTTAAAAATTTTGTAAAAAAAAAAAATTTTTAAAATTCCCAAATGTTTTAAAGGGGTTTTTAAAACAAACCCAAAATTATTTGAACCTTTAAATTTAAAGCTCTAGGTGTCGGGTTTTATTTTTCTCCGTTTACAAAAAGAGGAGACGAACCCAAAAACGCATGGAAAATTCCCCTACAAAAAAATGGAGATACCCCCGAACCCCAACCCATCCGAACGTGTGGATTTTTCAGTGTTTAAATTAAAAAAATTTATTTATTTATATTAGATTACATACGGAAAAAAATAAATAAATTTTTTAAAACCCGGTTGTTTTAATAATCGAATTTTACAAAATGGGCTGGGAGCGCTGGGGAAAAATGAGGCCCTTTAAATGACTTACATAGAGGCCTCAACGCTGGAAGACCACCTCGTCCGAGAAAATTTTGTTCGATAGGACAAAAAACACTCGACCCACGGTAGATAGCGGGCAGTACAGTGTTCGTGAATTTTTGGAGGCGGGTAGTCACTACGGACAACATCCCCAACGAAGTCCCACAAACGTCACAGGCGACGACAAAGAAGCTGGTGGCAGAGCTTTCAGTGGAGCAGTGGCAGGAGGAGGGCGTGTCCCGTTGGGAGCACGCGGGAGACGTGGACATATCGAGGGGCTGGATTCTAAAAGCGACGTTTGGGGTGCATGCTTGTGTTTGTTTGTGTGCGGGGAAAAAAACTTTTAAAGGCCCTTAAAAAGTGTCAAGTGCAACAAAATATAATTTAAGAAAATCTTGTATTTTGTTTTAGGAACGTTTGTATTATATATCAAAGGGTTTAATTTAAACGTTTTAATACGTTCCTTTTAAAAATTCCCAAAGGGAAACCCGTACCCCAAAGTAACGAAAAGAAAAAAATTTTTTAAAGTGTAAAAAATCAAATGAATATTTAATAATGAAATTCATATTTTCCCTTTTTCCCTACATTTGATTTAAATGTTTTTTCAATTTGGAACAATCCGAACGTGTTGGGTTACTAATACCTTATTAAATTTAAGGGGAAAAAAATTCAAATATAAATGAAATAAACCGATGCAGATAAAAAGTTTGTACCCGTTGTGCTTGTTCTTAAAGCATGAACAAGAAAGCCCCAGACCCCTGGGTCCCCGTACGTTTTTACGCCAAAAAACTGCTGCCAGAGAGTAACAAAATGGGGCCAGGGGCCCCTTTCCTCTATTCCATTGGGAAAAATTGGGCGAGGCAGGGAAGACCATATGGGGAACTACCCCATGGCGGGCGTCCTCCCAAAAACTCCCTGTTTTTCCTCAAACTATGTGGGCGTGTTTTTTTTTTTTAAAATTTTTAAAAAAAAATTTTTTTTTTTTTTCCCAAACCTTTTTTTTAAAAATTTTGGGGGGCCCAATTTTTTTGGGTTTAAAAAGGTTTAATTTTTCCTTAGGGGGAAAGCAAAAAAAATTTTTTTTTTAAAAAGGGGAAGGGAAAAAACCCCCCCGGGGGGGGGAAAAGGGGGGGTTTTTTTTGGTTTTGGGGGCCCCAAAAATCCCCAAAACCAAAAAAGGGGGGAAAAAAGGGGGGGGGGGGGCCCTTGGGGGGGGGGTTTCCCCCCGGGAAGGGGGGGGGTTTTTTTTTTCCCCTTTTTAAAAAATTGGGTTTTCCTTTTTTTTTTTTTTTAAAAAAAATTTTGGGGAAAAATAACCCCAAAAAAAGGGGTTTTAAAAAACCCGGTTTTTTTAAAAAAACCCAAGAAAAAAAAGGGGGAAAATTTTTTAAATTTTTTTTAATTAACCCCCCCAAACGGAAAAAAAAAATTTTTTTTAAAAAAAAATTAAAAAATTTTAAAAAAAGGGTTTTTTAAAAAAATTTCCCCCCCTTTTTTTTTTTTTTTAAAAAAAGGGAAAAAATTTTTTAAAAAAAAAGGAGGCTTTAAAAAATTGGTTTTTTTTTAAAATTTTCCAAAAAGGGGGTTTTTGGGTTTGGGAAAAAGGGGAAAAAATTTTTTTTTTAAAAAAAAATTTTTTTTTTTGGGGGGGGGGGTTTTTTTTTCCCCCCCCAATAAAGGGTTTCCCCCAAAAATTTCCGGTTTTAAAAGGGGTTTGTAAAAAAATTTTAATTTTAACTTTAAAAAAAAAAAACCCAAAAACCTTTTTTTGGGGGGCCCCCCAAAAAACCCCTTTTTAAAAAAGGGGGGGAAAAAACCC